>NW_026998915.1:0-1813 GCF_035044405.1 Drosophila montana | reverse complement strand
GAAATTCTTGGAAATTGCGCTAGCTGCCGCAAACACGTGGGCAGCCAAAACACATTTTCTTTCGTGTTTCTTAACCGATCTTGATGATCTTTTAAGCAGTAGATCTTATTGTACTATAAAATATTCGTGTATTCTCATAATGATAATTGCATTTGAATTGTGGCTCATATTGGTAGGCAGCATAAATTGGTTAGTTACTTGATTTATAACTATGAGGTAGTAATGGGAAGGTGGTGATAGCTATAAAATGAAAAATACTTGAAATATACATATACTATTCTAGAAGCTACATGTCAAGATTGGTGACTCCAGTTCTTATTATTTACTAAAAGTGCTTAAAAAACAGGATTTCGATATCGATTTTTATCGATTACTTGGAAACGGGGCAAGTTGTGGAATATCGGAAACAAACTCGATCTGCGCGGGCACTAGGAGGACCTACAGCTAAAATTTAGAGTCTCTATCTCTTATAGGTTCTGAGATCTTTGCGTTCATACATACGGATAAACGAACGGACGGACAGACAGACGGACATCACGAATATATATACTTTATGGGGTTGGAGATGCTTCCTTCTGCCTGTTACATACATTTGCACAAATACATTATACCCTTTTTACTCATTTTGAATAGGTTCAGGGTATAAATAGTCACACAATTGTATGTGCCCCTTTACTTTTGTAACTTAATGTCTTATAGCAGTGACGAAGAGCTTATATCCAGTTATAGGGCATTAAAGTTGGCCGAAAGAAACCCAAAAATGGACACAAAAACTGTGTACATTTGATGAAAAAATTCGTCAGCCTACACAACAGGTTCAAAATACGAGAATTACAGTCCCTGAGAATGACGTTTATCAACTTATTACCATTAACCAGGTCGTTAGATGCGACGAGTCTTTAGTAAATTTTTGAGAACCAAGCACAGACACAGACACGCCTCTTAAAACTATATTAAGCCGTTATCCGTGTTGGCCCACTTTAGGCCAGTTGATAGGTCACTGTCGATTCCATACATCGAAGCACACTTATAAAATTAAAGTGCTTAATTCCCCTTTTTATTACCAAAACATACAAGACAGATCTAGTAAAAAAATGTTATCGAACATAGCCATTGTTCGGAACCCTTGCAATTTACGACGTGTCAAAATGTGAACTTCATAGAAGGGATAGCGACGGTATACCAGCCGCTATTAAACGAAACACAAAGGCCTTTGCGGACCCAAACGAGTCCTGCCTTACAACATCAATACAATAGCCACCATATGTACACGAGGGGAGCCTGTATACTCGAAGGTGTACCCTTACCCGATGGTCGTAGCCGACGCGGGATATTAAAGCCGACCAAGTCACCTTACAATAACCCCATATGCGTTGTAGATAAAAAAGGTGTCAATGAAACGGGCCATAGAAAACTAAATCAGAATACTATCGATCACAAATACCCTATACCCTCTAATTCGACAAAACTATTAAATAGGCGCAATATTTTACAACTTTGGATTTGAAATCTGGTTTCCACCAGATACAATTAGACCAAGGAACGGCGGCGTTTTCTGTTAACAACGGGATGTACGCATTTTGTAGGCTTCCCTTTTGGCCAAAAAATGCCCCAAGCATATTCCAAAAAGCTGTGTACGACGTTCTGAGGGAAAAAAACGGAAAATCTCATGGACGATGCTTCCGAAAATAAAGAAGACCATGTCAAATACGTTGAATGGATCTTATAAAGTTTTTTAACGTTGGCATCCAGTTTTCCCACGAAAAATCCAAGATTTTCACAAAAAGCATGGACTATATATATATATATATAT
>NW_026998914.1:0-1310 GCF_035044405.1 Drosophila montana | reverse complement strand
TTTGACAGCGCAATAGTTGACTAATTTTGGTTTTATCTGTTTTTTACCTTAGGACAAACTGTATGTATATCCATAGGCTAAGCGAACAATTAAAAAGGCGAATAAATTCATTGAGAATATACCCACAAAACTGCACTGACGTGCTGGTTGTCTTATTGAAATATATTTATGTGTAACAACCAAATACGATTTCTACATGCCGACCGTGACATGTTCACGAATTCCTGCCTGGAGGCAGTAGACAAACTGGACAATTAAGGAAAATAAACCCCTGGAGGAAATAAACCCCTGGAAAAAATAAACCACTGAAGGAAAACGACAATACACTGACTGCGACAAGAGGCCACCAATAACATCTGCCGTCGTAACTGGGACATCGAGCGTCCTAGTTTCCTGATCAGCTTCCCAAAAGTGAAGAAAATGTGTCCACAGGATTGCGAAGGCCCGCTGGATAGCCCCTTCTGCAACTACACGTGCAAAACACTGCATATCAAGCAAAACCAACCAGTGACTACCTGTGCGAAGACCAGCACCGGTACCGCCAGAGCAACAAGCTGCGCCATTGGGACAAGCGCGAGAGGCACACCGCCACTTGCGCCAAGGAGGGAGCATCAGCGTGCCATATCCGGCGACGCCCAGCTGATGCGACGGACCAGCAACAGAAGGACATCTATACCTCGACTACTGACAGAAGACACCAAATGCAGCTATATACTTTAAATATATTAATATAAAAAAAAATGTTTGTAAAATTAATCGGAAACACATCCGCTCGATTAGCATCATAGCCCGTAAAGCTATGCGAAACGCTAGGTAGGATTTTGTCATATTATCCAAAATTTAAGAAACAAAATAAGCCATGTATATGGCATAAAATCCATAACAAGTTAACACAACAAAAAAAATGGTCTTCTGCCAATGTTAAAAACCCAAAAACTATCTAATTGCACATAAGTACAAGAACATTATTAAAATTTGAAAATAAATAAAAATTTAAATTTGAAAAGAGAAATTTTATAAGTTATAATTCGTTTAGACATTTTAACTAAAATGGGCTCGAGAGTCCAAGGTTGAAAAATCAGCAGCAAATGTCGTTAATAATGTAAAAGTCATCGATCATAGAGAAAATTTGGAAGATATTGCAATTCTATTGCTAATCATAGCCGTTGTATCTGTCATTTCATTAGAACTCAAAATTTATGCAATGCATAGCAAGAAAATTAAAAAACGTTACTTAAGCAGAGCTAATGATCTGGACAAAATATAATAATGTACTAAAAGTACAAAATGTAAAAATGTATACAATGAGA
>NW_026998913.1:0-3008 GCF_035044405.1 Drosophila montana | reverse complement strand
AAATTTTCTCAATTTTTTTTATCAATATATGTTATTCAAATCAAAAAAAAATAATATACAAAAAACATAAAACCCTCAATAATTAAGTTCAATTAATAACTACACATTCATAATGTTTCGTTATTTCTCTAAAAAGGGAGGTGTAGTGTGTATATGCCCTAACCACACACCATGTATTTAAATATAAAGTATGCGACACTTTGTTGCATACAATAACAATTATACAGTAAACAAGCCCAGAGCCACTTTATGTATCGGCTCTGGCTCATATTACGCAGCGCGGTTCACTAGCCTCACTAGCTGACCGTTTATGCTTACGCTGCACTAGCCTCACTAGCTGACCGTTTATGCTTACGCTGCATATCCCATGCTCCGAGAGCTATATATATGCTCACTAATACAGGCATATGCTAGCTACTCACTCTCACTTTCTTTGTAGCTGTTGACCAATAACAGCATAAGTACATATATCCATAGGCTAAGCGCACAATTTAAAAGGCGAATAAATTCATTGAGAATATACCCACAAACCTGCACTGACATGCTGGTTGTCCTTTTAAATTATATTTATGTGTAAAAACCAAATCATGATGAAATTTTCTACAGTACATCTTATTGTGTTATAGAATATTTGTGTATTCTGAAAAAGTCAATTGCATTTAATTGTGGCTTATATTGGTGGGCAGCACAAATTGGTGTTTTCACTTGATTTATAGCTATGAGCTAGTAGCGGGGAGGTGATGATAGCTATAAAATAAAAGATACTTGATAAATATATATACTATTCTAGAAGCTACATGTCAAGTTTGGTGACCTTAGCTCTTTTTATTTACCAAAATTGCTCAAAAGACACTATTTCGATATCGATTTTTATGGATTACTTGGAAACCGGGCAAGTTATCGAATATAACAAACTCGATCTGCGCGGGCACTAGGAGGACCTACAGCTAAAATTTCAAGTCTCTAGCTCTTATAGACTCTGAGATCCTTGCGTTCATACATACGGACGGACAGACGGGCGGACAGATAGGCGGACATGGCTAGATTGACTCGGCTATTGATGCTGATCAAGAATATATCTACTTTATGGGGTCGGAGATGCTTCCTTCTGCCTGTTACATTCATTTGCACAAATACATTATACCGTTTTACCCATTTTTAATGGGGTATAAAAAGTATGGAGGAAAAATATGGCAGATATTGCCGAATATATATATATAATTAAATAAGCCACTACGCGTTACTTTAAAAAAATATAACTTTATTTTAAATTAATTTTGTGCTCGATGCAACTTGACTGTTCGAAGTCGTCAGATAAACTCAATTTCTGAAGTCTTGTTAACGCTTAGCAAACCTCGGCTCAAAATCATGAGCTCACTCTCTTTTATGCTCTCATTCTCTTAATGAGTTTTCTAGAATAATCCAAGAGCCTGAATTTGAGCTGCGTTGGCACTTTGGGAATTTTGTGGGAATAACGACTGTGGCGGATGTTTATGTCTAGTCCTCTTCGATTTTATGATCGGTCCCACGCTAGAATTGCAATTTTCACAAAAAATTTATGATTTTGGGGCTCTGAGGTTTATAGTTACAAATTGGGGTGTCTGGTGTTACATATGTGGTGCGCTTAGTTGCTAGGGCTTATGTATAAGGGGTTTAATTAGGTGCTGTGAACATATGTGGTATATGCTGTGTTAGGATACATGAGTGTTTGCTAATAGTATATGTTGTGGATGTGGTACATATGTTACTTTCAAATCCCTAAGAAACTAGCCTGTCCTCAGGCGAACATTTTCGGGTATAATGTTGGATTATAGCTAATTACAATATTATCTGTTTCATTTAAACTTATTTTGCTTTTGCTTACAATATTTCGATGGTATCGGTCTTTAGCCAAGTTGAAGTTTTGATGTTTCATATTTTTTCTGAAAAGCTTTGAAAAGCTCTAAGCTGAAAGAAAGAAATGTCCGGCTAAGTCTCAATTGATGGGGAGAGGGGGGCCATAACAGCCGACACGGGCTGATGCAGGCCATCTAGTGGCCAAAATGTGGGAGACAAGAACAAGTGATCGTCTTAGGTAGGGCGGGTACGTTGGGTCCGGAACCGGAACCCGATCTGGAAGAGTAAAGTGGATAAATAGTGTTATTTTTTGTTGATTTATATTGAGCGTCTCACCTTTGTTGTTTACATTTGCTTGTTGTTACAGCTGTTAGTGTTGTTCATTTGTTAGAAGTTCCGATTGTTGGTGTTATCGATTATGTGGTTGATTTTGAATAGTGTTGTATAGGTATGTTTGGCTACAGACGCTGTAGTTTTGTTGATATCGATTGAGCGGACTGCGGGCCAACGATGGGACTACACCCAGAAAAACCAATGAGCCAGCCTGCGCGGCCCACTGAAAAACAAGCAGTTCCGTAACAATTTTTAAAACAGGAGTAAAACACCTAACTGTAAACTATGAATACTATTATTTAATTAACTTATAATAATAAATTCGCTAAAAAGCTCTCTGGGGGTGGTAGGGAGCGATAGAAAGGTGTAATTCAAGTTAGGTATAAATGTGAGTACCAGTACCAAACTTTAAACTTTAATATTTTATAGGCGAATATGCATAACCTTTGGAGTCTATTCCACTGTTCGCACTCTAAAATTTTCTTACGTGAAACTAGGCGTAAGTATATTATATATTCATAATTTACAAAAAAAAAAAAAATAAATTTAACAACTACAAAATCTGCTCTCTTTCAGGGAGCACAATCAGGAGCCTACGTCTGACTCTGCCAATGACTCGGGCGAGGAGAGGCGAAATGGAGCAGACTCACTCGGAGGATGTGGGTGTGGTCTCGCCTGTGGCCGATTCTCGGAGCCCCATCGTTGGTGGCTCGTCTTGCCGTCCTGGCCTTTGGGGTGACTTCGTGGGCCTCTCTGGTGCGAGAGTTGGTAACTTCGTTTCCGGAGCCGTGGTTCGTTTTTATTTATTAAGTGTCTTGGGTTTTCATTTAGATTTTATG
>NW_026998912.1:0-29272 GCF_035044405.1 Drosophila montana | reverse complement strand
GGCTGCCAGGTGTTGAAAGGGGATCAGCAGAGGCGTTGCGTGAGTTGAGTGACAAAATTAACTCGCATCTTCGGGCGCTTAGCACAATGTCAACAACTGAGGAGCTGGCTGACGGATTATTCATACCCATAATATCGCACAAGCTCGATCACCACACCCAGGAAAAGTGCAACGGATAAGCTACCCAGGTGGACGGATATGTCGGCGTTCTTAGAGAAGAGATGCCGCATGATGGAAAACTTGAAAGGCGCTAAGGCACCTACGCCTAGCCACCAGGTTACCAGAAATGTACAAAAATTGAATCGTAATACATTCATTGCATCCTCATCTAACAATTACCAGCAAAATTGTAATTTTTGCGACTCAAAAGAGCATTTTCTTGTTAAATGCCCGTTGTTTTTGAATCTGTCCCCAAGTTTGCGCCACAAGGAGGCCAAGCGATTGCATCTTTGCCTAAACTGCTTACGCAAAGGCCATGGCTTGAAGCAATGTCGCTCAGGTCACTCAGGCATTGTCAACAAAAACATCATTCGTTGCTGCACATGAGCCCCATCACAATCATCTGCCCTGTGTACACCAAATTTGCAGGCTGCAACCACGATCCAGCAGGCGAATCAACCCTAACTTCTTTCAGCGCAGTCACGTGATAGGAGCTTCAGCACGTCATTTTCAGCAGTCATTACTCGCACTATAACGGATTATCAGCCCCACTTTGGATTAGACATCTCTGGGTGGAATATCCCCAAAAACATCTCGCTCGCGGATCCAACGTTTTTCAAATCTCAAAGAATATATTTATTACTTGGTGCCGGACTATTTTTCGATCTAATTTGCATCGGCCAAATTCGAATGGCGGATAACCTACCAACGCTCCAAAAGACCAAGCTCGGATGGATTGCGTCTGGCGGACTCTCTCGCGTACACAACAAACACACATCCCTTTCAGCCCTTTACAAGGAACCTAATCCATGGGAGGATCCACTGTCGGATATTGTAAAACGATTCTGGGAAGTCGACAATTGCTGCGGTACAACCCCTGCGCTCTCTGATGAAGACGCACTTTGTGAGCAGCTATTTCTCCAAGGCTACACGCGACTTAAGTCAGCGCAGTATTCAGTTAGGCTTCCAGCAAAGCTCTACTTCTACACGCTAGGAGACTCATGTCAACGTGCTCTACGACGTTTCAAGTGGCTCGAAAACAAATTGGACAAAAATCACCAGTCGAATACATCGACTTGGGCCACATGTCTTTGGCTTCCAAGCAGCAGCTAGTCCCACAATTCTATTTACCCCACCACTGCATAGAAAAGCCAGATAGCTCAACCACCAAATTGCGCGTCGTTTTTGATGGATCAGCTTAATCCACATCAGGCGCATCTCTGAATGATCTTTTGCATACAGGCCCAGCAATTCAACCCAAATTATTCAACATTCTAATTCAGTTTCGTTTTTTAAAGGTTGCCATGTGCGGTGACATCTGTAAGATGTACCGCTGTGTCCGAATAACGCATCCAGATCAATTTCTGCAATGCATCTTATGGCGTGATCACCAAAATGAAAGCATAAGGACGTACACCCTGGATTCAGTAACGTATGGAACTAAACCCGCTGCGTTTCTAGCAATTCAAGCGATGCAGCAGCTGGCCCACGTCGAAGAGCCTACCTTTCCACTAGCTGCAAAGATAGTTTGTCGCGACTTCTACGTAGACGATTTAATTTCTGGAGGGGACTCAATAGAAGAAGCCATTCAGATCCGACAGCAAGTAAAACTGCTACTGGCTAAAGGTCACTTTCCAATCAGAAAGTGGTGCTCAAACGAGAAAGCGAATCCGATTGTGAGAAACTAATGGAGTTCAAGGATGGCACCAACATTGCAAAGGCGCTTGGTTTAGCTTGGAGCCCTAGCTCTGATAGCCTGCTTTTCAACTTTGCGGAGATCGTACCCGAAGGATCAGTCACAAAGCGGAGCATATTATCAATGATAGCGAGATTTTACGATCCGCTCGGATTGATCGCGCCCATCGTTACCAGGTTAAACGTATTTCTCCAAGCACTGTGGAACGAAAGGGTCAATTGGGACGAATGCCTGTCGCAGTCGCTGCACTTCGAATGGATCAAACTCATATCGCAACTCTCATTTGTCAGCAGCTTGAAATTCTCCCGTTTTGTATTGATGCCGCTAGCTACGTATGAGCTGCATGGATTTTGTGACGCCAGCACAGCCGCTTATGGTGCTTGCGTATTTGTCAGATCCGAAATGCAAGATGTATTTTCATCACATTTGCTATGCTCTAAATCAAGGGTCGACCCATTAAAGACGCTGACAATCCCAAAGCTTGAGCTGGCAGCTGCACTTTTATTATCAGAGCTCATAGGAAACATCGGCAAGTGCATTCAGTTCGAATGCAGATATCATTGCTGGACCGACTCAACAGTAGCGCTTGCATGGATTCGTGAATCACCTTCAAAGTTTAACGTCTTTGTATCCAACAGGGTATCACAAATACAGGAGCGGACCAAGGGCATGACCAGGCATCATGTACCCTCTCAGCTGAACCCTGCGGACATTTTATCACGTGGATGCACACCTTTGGAACTTTTAGACTCACAGCTATGGCATAATGGACCCCCATTTATACAGGCCGCTAGCTCGACTTGGCCTCAAAACGTCGCCTATCCCTTTGAGCTTCCAGAACGACGCCAGGAAGTGCTGGTACTATCAACGAAGACGGACCTATCGGCATCTTGTAAATTCAACAACACATTTGCCAAGTTACAGCGCACTTTCGCATACGTGTATCGATTTATAGCGCTAAAAAGATCTGATTCGACGAGTTCAAAAGGTCCACTCACTCCAGATGATATCAATTGCGGAACTCATTTACTTATAAAAAACATTCAACTTACGCACTTCACCGAAGAGTACAAAGCACTCAGCTTAAAAAGGCCGCTTCCAACAAGAAGCAAACTTCGTTCATTGTGCCCACTGTTGGACGCTGAGGGACTCTTGCGCATCGGCGGGCGCCTTCAGAACTCAAACTTGGAATATGAAGCAAAGCATCCGTTATTGTTGCCTAAACGCCACTCAGTCACCGCAGATATGATCACATATTATCATTTGGAATTTCTCCATGCTGGTCCGCAATTCCTTCTAGCAACACTCCGCCAGCGGAGGTCTCAAGGCTGTCTCAAATATCATAAACAGGTGCGTGCGCTGCTTTTGAATGCGACCTAAACTTCTGGAGCAAGTCATGGCCCCGCTACCAGCTGAGCGTGTGCAGCCAAGTCCGACATTTCACGTAACTGGCATCGACTTTTGCGGTCCTTTCTACGTCAAATCAGAGGTCAGGAATCGCTCACCAACGAAATGCTACATCTCAATTTTTATATGCTTTGCAAGGAAAGCAACGCATTTAGAGTCGGTAGAGGACCTGTCCACGTCATCGTTTATCGCTGCCTTGAAGAGATTCATCAGCCTTCGAGGGAAACCGCATACAATATGGAGAGACAACGCAACAAATTTCGTGGGTGCTCGAAATGAGCTGAAGGAACTGCGCGACCTGTTTATAAGCGATCCCCAGCGCAATGAGATTGTTCGCAACTGCCTAGCTCTGGGAATCAACTGGAAATTCATTCCGCCCCGTTCGCCACATTTTGGAAGATTGTGGGAGGCCGCTGTCAAGTCAGCAAACTATAATTTTTACCGCGTCGTTGGAAATTCTCTTCTCTCATTCCACGAATTCCGAACTCTCATCTGTCAAATATCCGCAATGCTTAACTCAAGACCGCTTTGCTCTATTACAGAAAACCCGAATGACTTGGAGATACTCACGCCTGGGCACTTCATCTGGGGCAAAGCCAATGCCACTATCGACGAGCCAGACATAACTCACCTAAGCATAGGTCGCCTCAGCCGTTGGCAGCGAATATGTCACATGCAGCAATCATTTTGGAAGAAATGGAGTGCATCGTATTTGTCGTTGCTCCAAGAACGCGGGAAATGGCGATCGTCCAAACAAAATCTTCAGGCGGCAGCATCGTGCTGCTCAAGGAGGACAATGCACCACCACTCAGGTGGCCGCTTGGTCGAGTCGACAGCGTCATCACGGGTGACGACGACATTGTGAGAGTAGCAGTCATTCGTACACAAAATGGTCTGGTCAAGAGAGCCATTGCCAAAATCGCCGTTCTGCCAATCGAGACCACATCGGTTGAAAGCTTGTATCTTCCAACGGGGGGAGCATGTTCGCAGCAGAACGCCCTCTGAATAATATTATATCTGAATTACAATATATCTTTACTTCTCAAATCACGATATTGAAGTCACATACTATTATTTTTAAACCACCATAAAATACCATTGTAAATTGCTCACCACTAATCTATCGATAGTTATTGTTGAAAGTTCGAGAAGTAAATCACGCATTACAAGCAGTCTAAAGGCTCCTTTGATTTTTATTAAAATTTATAAAACATAAAAGGGGCCGAAGTGGGGTGCAAACTAGCATCTCCTCAAAACAATGTTTAAATTTAGATTTTATTAATAAACGGCAAAACAATAATTTATTGTTTAATTTTAAACTGTGGAAAACTTTTCTAGAAAATTTTATTTAATGGAGCCGACGTGAAAAAATATTACTTTAAGCTGATCAAATCGAACTCTTTGCTGTACATTTGGGCAGCAACATCGGTGCCGAATTTCGGCACACGCATACATTTGCGAGGCGGGCACTGTTGCTGCCCATCTGCACAGCTGCATTTTTTTGGGTCAACTGCCCAAATGAAGGCCAAGGGCATATCCAAGGGCATGCGTTCCGCTCTCCTTGTAGTCTCTTTAAGAGCGAATCGGGCGGCCAATAGCAATCGCCCCTTTTGGGGCCCAGCTTGACCCCGGAAACTCTGACCCTATGACAAAAAGATATCGGCGTGGCCGGTAATATCGCACGTAACCAACTAAACAAACCATCGATGCTACCGATAACGTCAAATGCAACAATAGTACAATAGAATCTGCGTGCGCAATTCCTATACTGTTTCGCCCAGCCGGCTAATTAGAATGCCCAACGTAGGCCACACCCACGACCCTGATCGCCTGTGGCCGACTCTTCGCTGTTTGAGCCCCGTCGTTGGTGGCTCGTCCCGTCGTCTTTATGGTTGCGCCGAGTTTTGGCTGACGTTCGCTGCTGAGCCAAATCTTGGCCTTTGGGGTGACTTCGTGGGCCTCTCTGGTGCGAGAGTTGGTAACTTCGTTTCCGGAGCCGTGGGTCGATTTTATTTATTAAGTGTCTTAGGGCTTTCATTTAGATTTTATGTTTAACTTTAGATTTTATTAATAAACGGCAAAACAATAATTTATTGTTTAATTTTAAACTGTGGAAAACTTTTCTAGAAAATTTTATTTTATGGAGCCGACATGAAAAAATATAACTTTAAGCTGATCAAATCGAACTCTTTGCTGTACATTTGGGCAGCAACATCGGTGCCGAATTTCGGCACACGCATACATTTGCAAGGCGGGCACCGTTGCTGCCCATCTGCACAGCTGCATTTTTTTGGGTCAACGGCCCAAATGAAGGCCAAGGGCATATCCAAGGGCATGCGATCCGCTCTCCTTGTAGTTGCTTTAAGAGCAAATCGGGCGACCAATAGCAGTCGCCCCTTTTGGCGCCGTGAATCGCAAGCCCGGCGTTGCCACCCTTTAATAAATTTGGCTCCGCTGTGGGCCCAGCTTCACCCCCGAAACTCTGACCCTATGACAAAAAGATATCGGCGTGGCCGGTAATATCGCACGTAACCAACTAAACAAACGATCGATGCTGCCGACAACGTCAAATGCAACATCACCACGCAGATTATTGTAAACGCGAACCCGACCGTTACAATAGAATCTGCGTGCGCATTTCCTATACTGTTCCGCCCAGCCGGCTAATTAGAATGCCCAACGTAGGCCACACCCACGACCCTGATAGACACCTGTATGTCCTTCGCATGACCCGCTCCTAGGGGCTTCCCTTTCAAGTCTTCCAGCAGGTACGAGCAGTTGCCTACTCGACGCACTACTCTGGCCTTAAGGAACTTTCTTGCAAATTTGGCGTTAAATGCCTTTCCAAAATTGCGTCGGTAGACTTCTTGGCCGGGTTCTGCCTGGTACAGCCGGGCTCGAGCGTTGTACTGCCGATGACTTCTTTCATAAGCCTGGTGTAGTTGGCTTTGAACTCGCTGTCTAATCAGGCGTATTTAATTTGCTGGGTGCAAATGAGAAATCTCATGATCACCCAGAGACCCTAACCTACGAGCCAATTTGTAGCATGCCCCATTTAGGAACATGTGATGTCCGAAAACGGCAAAGAATGGAGTCACCCCTGTTGCTGTGTGTATAGCATTGCATATGGACACCTCTATTTCCGGAAGGTAGAGGTCTCACTCGCGGTGATCTTGCTCTAGATACGCCCGGATCGCCGACAAGACGGTACGATTAACTCGCTCGCTTGCATTGCTCTGCGGCGCGTAGACTGCAGTGCGCATGTGCGAGATGCCGAAAGCTGAAATCATGTTTTGGAATGTACTTGATATGAACTGTCGTCCGTTGGCAGAGTGAATGACCTCGGGCACTCCAAACTTATAGAAAACCTCGCTGACCAAAAAATCCACTACGTTAAGAGCAGTAGCCTCTCGCATTGCTTTCAAGAAAGTGAATTTTGAAAAATGGTCGACTGCCACGAAGATCCAACCGTGCCCTTGCTTAGACTAGCCATGCCAGGCCAATAAAACTGCCGATGTATGGTCTGGAGCGTTTTCACTACACCTCCATGAACAGCCGTCTCATCTTCATGAGCCTTCGCTATTAAGCCGGCTGTCAACGAGCTTGGCATCCACAACTTCCACACGGTGCCTTCTAACTCGCCTTCTAGAGTGGCGTGAGAAGTAATGCATGTAAAAGGCATCCCTTCTATGTAAGATCTGAACTTTTTTATGGCCAGTACCGACACTCCTTTTCAGTGACGGAATAGTTCCTTTGGTGTTTGTTCAACTTGGCTGAAAAGAAGGCTATGGGTCCTTCCTGATCCTCAGTGTCTTTTTGAAACAACACCGCTACCATTCCGAACTGAGACGCATCGCACTGCACGAAGAAGGGCGTGGTCAGGGCGGTCTTTAACTGTTCAATGGCTTGTGTTGCCTCGTCACTCAATACCAACTTTCCGCTATCTTTTTTTAACATTTCGGTCAGTGGTGCGGCCAAACTAGGGGCTTGTGATCGCTCAGGATCTTGAATTTTCTTCTGAATAGATAGGACCTGAAGTATTTGGTGGCCAAGATAATAGCTAAAAGCTCTTTTTCTATTGCCGAATAATTAACTTCGAGTTCGTTTAATGTTCTGCTTGAATAGCAAGTTGGTGTATGGTCTTGTGATAATACTGCTCCTATGACAATTTTACTGGCATCTCGAAATTCCGGTATACTAGTTTTGGATTGGACATTATAAGTTATTTTAACTTTTCGAAAGCTTCGATGTATTGCTTATCTATTGTTTTGCTGTCATTGGTTTTGCTATATTTGCAAAATTTAGGATGAACTTTCGGGAAAAGACGCAAAATCCCAAAAATGATTTGATTTCCTTCGCTGTTTTAGGTATTGGGAACTTTTGGATTGCCTCGGTTTTGGCTGGGTTAGGTTTTATACCTTCTGTTGTTATTATGTGGCTTTTATAATTCAGTTTGGCTTTTAATGAATTCACATTTATCTAGAAAATTTTATTTAATGGAGCCGACGTGAAAAAATATTACTTTAAGCTGATCAAATCGAACTCTTTGCTGTACATTTGGGCAGCAACATCGGTGCCGAATTTCGGCACACGCATACATTTGCGAGGCGGGCACCGTTGCTGCCCATCTGCACAGCTGAATTTTTTTGGGTCAACGGCCCAAATGAAGGCCAAGGGCATATCCAAGGGCATGCGTTCCGCTCTCCTTGTACTCTCTTTAAGAGCGAATCGGGCGGCCAATAGCAATCGCCCCTTTTGGGGCCCAGCTTGTCCCCCGAAACTCTGACCCTATGACAAAAAGATATCGGCGTGGCCGGTAATATCGCACGTAACCAACTAAACAAACCATCCATGCTACCGATAACGTCAAATGCAACAATAGTACAATAGAATCTGCGTGCGCATTTCCTATACTGTTTCGCCCAGCCGGCTAATTAGAATGCCCAACGTAGGCCACACCCACGACCCTGATCGCCTGTGGCCGACTCTTCGCTGTTTGAGCCCCGTCGTTGGTGGCTCGTCCCGTCGTCTTTATGGTTGCGCCGAGTTTTGGCTGACGTTCGCTGCTGAGCCAAATCTTGGCCTTTGGGGTGACTTCGTGGGCCTCTCTGGTGCGAGAGTTGGTAACTTCGTTTCCGGAGCCGTGGGTCGATTTTATTTATTAAGTGTCTTAGGGCTTTCATTTAGATTTTATGTTTAAATTTAGATTTTATTAATAAACGGCAAAACAATAATTTATTGTTTAATTTTAAACTGTGGAAAACTTTTCTAGAAAATTTTATTTTATGGAGCCGACATGAAAAAATATAACTTTAAGCTGATCAAATCGAACTCTTTGCTGTACATTTGGGCAGCAACATCGGTGCCGAATTTCGGCACACGCATACATTTGCAAGGCGGGCACCGTTGCTGCCCATCTGCACAGCTGCATTTTTTTGGGTCAACGGACCAAATGAAGGCCAAGGGCATATCCAAGGGCATGCGATCCGCTCTCCTTGTAGTTGCTTTAAGAGCAAATCGGGCGACCAATAGCAGTCGCCCCTTTTGGCGCCGTGAATTGCAAGCCCGGCGTTGCCACCCTTTAATAAATTTGGCTCCGCTGTGGGCCCAGCTTCACCCCCGAAACTCTGACCCTATGACAAAAAGATATCGTCGTGGCCGGTAATATCGCACGTAACCAACTAAACAAACGATCGATGCTGCCGACAACGTCAAATGCAACATCACCACGCAGATTATTGTAAACGCGAACCCGACCGTTACAATAGAATCTGCGTGCGCATTTCCTATACTGTTCCGCCCAGCCGGCTAATTAGAATGCCCAACGTAGACCACACCCACGACCCTGATAGACACCTGTATGTCCTTCGCATGACCCGCTCCTAGGGGCTTCCCTTTCAAGTCTTCCAGCAGGTACGAGCAGTTGCCTACTCGACGCACTACTCTGGCCTTAAGGAACTTTCTTGCAAATTTGGCGTTAAATGCCTTTCCAAAATTGCGTCGGTAGACTTCTTGGCCGGGTTCTGCCTGGTACAGCCGGGCTCGAGCGTTGTACTGCCGATGACTTCTTTCATAAGCCTGGTGTAGTTGGCTTTGGACTCGCTGTCTAATCAGGCGTATTTAATTTGCTGGGTGCAAATGAGAAATCTCATGATCACCCAGAGACCCTAACCTACGAGCCAATTTGTAGCATGCCCCATTTAGGAACATGTGATGTCCGAAAATGGCAAAGAATGGAGTCACCCCTGTTGAGGTCTCACTTGCGGTGATCTTGCTCTAGATACGCACGGATCGCCGACAAGACGGTACGATTAACTCGCTCGCTTGCATTGCTCTGCGGCGCGTAGACTGCAGTGCGCATGTGCGAGATGCCGAAAGCTGAAATCATGTTTTGGAATGTACTTGATATGAACTGTCGTCCGTTGGCAGAGTGAATGACCTCGGGCACTCCAAACTTATAGAAAACCTCGCTGACCAAAAAATCCACTACGTTAAGAGCAGTAGCCTCTCGCATTGCTTTCAAGAAAGTGAATTTTGAAAAATGGTCGACTGCCACGAAGATCCAACCGTGCCCTTGCTTAGACTAGCCATGCCAGGCCAATAAAACTGCCGATGTATGGTCTGGAGCGTTTTCACTACACCTCCATGACCAGCCGTCTCATCTTCATGAGCCTTCGCTATTAAGCCGGCTGTCAACGAGCTTGGCATCCACAACTTCCACACGGTGCCTTCTAACTCGCCTTCTAGAGTGGCGTGGACAGTAATGCATGTAAAAGGCATCCCTTCTATGTAAGATCTGAATTTTTTTATGGCCAGTACCGACACTCCTTTTCAGTGACGGAATAGTTCCTTTGGTGTTTGTTCAACTTGGCTGAAAAGAAGGCTATGGGTCCTTCCTGATCCTCAGTGTCTTTTTGAAACAACACCGCTACCATTCCGAACTGAGACGCATCGCACTGCACGAAGAAGGGCGTGGTCAGGGCGGTCTTTAACTGTTCAATGGCTTGTGTTGCCTCGTCACTCAATACCAACTTTCCGCTATCTTTTTTTAACATTTCGGTCAGTGGTGCGGCCAAACTAGGGGCTTGTGGTCGCTCAGGATCTTGAATTTTCTTCTGAATAGATAGGACCTGAAGTATTTGGTGGCCAAGATAATAGCTAAAAGTTCTTTTTCTATTGCCGAATAATTAACTTCGAGTTCGTTTAAT
Source organism: Drosophila montana (assembly GCF_035044405.1). Taxonomy (NCBI): domain Eukaryota; kingdom Metazoa; phylum Arthropoda; class Insecta; order Diptera; family Drosophilidae; genus Drosophila; species Drosophila montana. The sequence continues at coordinate 18,802 of NW_026998912.1, read as the reverse complement.
GTTCTGCTTGAATAGCAAGTTGGTGTATGGTCTTGTGATAATACTGCTCCTATGACAATTTTACTGGCATCTCGAAATTCCGGTATACTAGTTTTGGATTGGACATTATAAGTTATTTTAACTTTTCGAAAGCTTCGATGTATTGCTTATCTATTGTTTTGCTGTCATTGGTTTTGCTATATTTGCAAAATTTAGGATGAACTTTCGGGAAAAGACGCAAAATCCCAAAAATGATTTGATTTCCTTCGCTGTTTTAGGTATTGGGAACTTTTGGATTGCCTCGGTTTTGGCTGGGTTAGGTTTTATACCTTCTGTTGTTATTATGTGGCTTTTATAATTCAGTTTGGCTTTTAATGAATTCACATTTATCTAACTGTAGTTTAAGGTTGGCCTCCCTTAATTTTGTGCACACCCTCCTCAATGGCAATATATGTTCCTCCAATAAAGTGGAGTATACAATAATGTCGTCCATATAGACGAGACAATCCCAGTAGATCAAATCTTCAAGGAGAACAATCTCCTCCATGCAGCGTTAAAACGTTGCGGGTGCATTTTTTTAAATCAAACAGCATTCCCGGATACTCGTAATGTCCGTTTTTAGTTGAGAAAGCTGTCTTAGATATTGAACTTTAATCCATTTTGATTTGGTGAACCCTTTCGCGAGGTCAATGGTATTAAAATACTGACATTTACAAGTTTGTCTAGTATACTATCCTTTCTGGTATAGGGTATTTGTCATCAACTGTGACTTCATTAAGACTTCGATAAGCCATGACTATCCTAAATTTTCGTTAGATACATCCCTTTTTTTTTGAGAATGATCCAAATAGGCGATCAGTAAGTTGTGAAAGTCAAATTTTCACCTTCTCGGTACTGAATGTCACCAAACTCATGTAAGACTTCAGTTAGTTTGCCTTTTTCTTCATCGTTTAGATGATCTAGGCGAAATTCGTTGAGAACTGAGAGCTCATTATTGATGGCGAACACAAAGTGGAACGAGATATTCAAGTTTTGACTCGTCCGCTGGCAATTCGATTTCCGAATTGTTTTGCATGGTGAATAATATTCGTACGGTTTTATTTTTGTAATCTATTAGTGCTTGAGAACTCTCTAAGAAGTTTCGACCTAATAGCAAATCATAATTTTCTGAAAAATTATGTAAGTAAAATTTCAGCAAAATACTTTGGTTTGGTATTATTCTACCGTTAACTGTGTGGACTTCTAGTTGACAAGTTTATATGGGGAAATTTAGAAATAAATTGTTCAATAAATTAATTGACGACCCCGTGTCTATTACGCATTTTACAATTTTATTATTCATAGTTGATATGATGTATGCGTTTGTTGTTCTTCGTTTTCTGATTTCGAGGCTGCTTGATGAAAATTTTCGGTAAGGTCCATTTTCTTATGGCCGCTACCACTTCCGCGTTGCCTTTTTACTGGGGGCGGTTGAATTATTTTGCTGGGCTTGGTAATTAAGGGGATTTTGTGCCAAGCCTTTGTTCATATTCCGCCTAAACTCTTGGTTAATCTGTGGCTACAGTAAACTTGGGTTTTCGACTTCTGTGTGTTATTGTTATAATTTTGATGTGTCCCAATTTATTTATATATATGTTATAAGTTACGAAAAGCAGGCAGACCAGAATTGGTCTGTGTTTATTATTTAAGAACAATAGTATTATGTAGGCAAGCGAACCCGAATTGGTACGTGCCGATTTAAGCGAAGCGACAAATGCGACAAATTAATATGTTTTTATAATGCAATAAGACAATGAGTACCAAATGCTCGAAGCGAACGAACTTAACTAGACTCGACGCACAACACCGAGGCCTTCGCAATAGGTAATGTTAGGGCATAAATGATCGTTACAGCGGAGAGCGCCAGCTTAATGTAAATGATCTTAAGACCGAAATTTAAGCAGTTGCTTCGCAGAGCAAGTATTACAAGATAAGACGATGCTGCTCTTATCAGTGGCGAGGTCGCTCCAGCTGTTTTGGCTGCGTAGCCAGACATTCTCCCCCCGTTGGAGGACTTGGTCTTTCAACTGAGAGCTTGATGGGCAATAGGCATAGCTTGTTTGCAGCTCTCCTTGTCTCTCCTGTTGTGTTGCGCAAGATACCTATGCGAGCGACTCCATCCTTTCCCACGATTTGCTCAGTGATTCTCGTCAGTGGCCACCTTAGAGGCGAGGACCAGGTCGTTGACGCATAGGCCTGGTTTCGGGGTTCGCCATTTGGAGCGCTGCTGAAGCATCGTTAAATACTCTTCACTCCAGCGGGACCAAAACAGTTGTTGGAGGTGTGTTACGCGTTGCCAGCCCTTCAGACGATTGAATTGAAGGTGCGTAACATCAGGGTCAACGAACGATGAGCTGGGTCCACCAATCAAGAAATGAGCTGGAGTGAGCACGTCTAGGTCTGCTGGATCTTCTGAGAGAGGAAACAATGGCCTGGAGTTAATTATCGATGCTATGTGGCAGACTAGGGTGCGAAGTTATTCGAAGTTAAGAACGCAAGAGCCGACAGCACGATAAAAATGATGCTTCGCTGTCTTCACTGCTGCTTCCCAAAGGCCGCCAAAATATGGCGACCGAGAGGGAATAAATTTCCAATCAATGGAGTCATTCATGCAAAACTTGTGCACTGAGTCAATATGATTGCGACTGATGAATAGACGCTTGAGTTCCAGAAGCTCGTTCTTGGCGCCGACAAAGTTTGTAGCGTTATCCGACGATAATTGAGATGGTCTGCCTCGAGTCGATATAAACCTCTTGAGCGCACTCAAAAATGAAGCCGTCGTCAGCTTTGTTTCGTACGTCTAGCTTATAGAAAAAGGGTCCACAATAGTCAACGCCAGAGACTTCAAAGGCTCGACAAGCAGTCAAAAGTTCTTTGGGAAGATCAGCCATTATATGCTCTACTAATCGAAGCTTGGCACGAAAGCATCTCACACATTTTCCAACCACCTTGGATACGGTCTTCCTTCCACCAATCGGCCAATACTGCAACCGAATATGAACCAGAAGTGCACGTGGACCAGCGTGTAAGTCCCGATTTTGAAACCTTATGATGATTGAATCTGTGATGGGATGGTGCCGCGGAAGAGTTATTGGATGGCGAGCCTCGAAGTCCAACGAAGAGTTTTTCAAGCTCCCATCAACTCTAAGAATGCCGAACTCATCCAAAAAAGGGTTACAGAGAGAAATGAAGTTGGCTTTGTTCCATATGTAACTGTATCCAGCTTAAAAATCCTTAAACCCTGTTCTGGCGAGTTTCGGCGCAGAATGCATTGGAGAAAATCGTCCGGTGCTGTAACGTGTACGCAGCGATATATTTTTTCAATATCTCCTGTTAGAGCGACCGGGAAATTACGAATGCGAAGAAGGATGTGAAATAGCGAACTTTGAAGAACAGGACCAGCCATCAATAGATCATTTAATTTATGTCCTGACGAGGTAGCTGCTGAGCCGTCGAAAACGACTCGTTGAACGTTGAAGAAGACTATCCAACCAAGCCTTGTTTTTTGAAGACATGGTAACCCTGGAAGAAGCTTTATCTGGCCGACGCTGACAAGCGTCAAGAAAAACGCATCTGCAAGTTTTATGTTAGCGAGAATGTTCCAGTTCGAGGTTTTGATAGTAAATTTCGGTTGACTATCAGTTTTGTTAGGCGCTACCAGAGCTGTGAGGCATGGTGAGTAACGAGAATCTCCTAGAACGGAAACAATGGCTGAGGACCTGTGCTTCTTTAACTGAAGCTGGTGAGCAAGGCGCGACGTTATAAGGTGAAGCTGAGAACCGGAATCCAAAAGGGCACGACAAGTTATCAAAGTTCTGGACTGATTTTTTACGAACACCATAGCCAGTAGCCACAAGGACAACATCACTATTGAAATACTGGGAAACAAAAGAGGTGGAGGTAGATGGCGACGATTTAGTGAAAGGGACATGGGTTATCGACCAGACGGAAAAACAGAATTATTTAAATGCAGCAGGGAATGTTGTTTCGCCCCGCAGGTCCGCCAGCATCCAGAGCTGCATGACCGCAATTGATGGCCTTTCTTTAGGCAATTCAAACACAATGCAAGTCGTTTTGCCTCCCTAAGCCGTAATGCAGGGGTCAAGTTTCCAAATCGTGAACAATTATATACACCATGACCAGGACTGTCACAAAAAACGCAGACAGGGCGGTCGTGGTTAGTGGCGATAAAAATAGATCTACTTGTGTTAATTGCTCTAGTTTTTCCTACCTAATGGCTAGCCTGGAACACCCGGGCTCGAGCGTTGTACTGCCGATGACTTCTTTCATAAGCCTGGTGTAGTTGGCTTTGGACTCGCTGTCTAATCAGGCGTATTTCATTTGCTGGGTGCAAATGGGAAATCTCATGATCACCCAGAGACCCTAACCTACGAGACAATTTGTAGCATGCCCCATTTAGGAACATGTGATGTCCGAAAACGGCAAAGAATGGAGTCACCCCTGTCGCTGTGTGTATAGCATTGCATATGGACACCTCTATTTCCGGAAGGTAGAGGTCTCACTCGCGGTGATCTTGCTCTAGATACGCCCGGATCGCCGACAAGACGGTACGATTAACTCGCTCGCTTGCATTGCTCTGCGGCGTGTAGACTGCAGTGCGCATGTTCGAGATGCCGAAAGCTGAAATCATGTTTTGGAATGTACTTGATATGAACTGTCGTCCGTTGGCAGAGTGAATGACCTCGGGCACTCCAAACTTATAGAAAACCTCGCTGACCAAAAAATCCACTACGTTAAGAGCAGTAGCCTCTCGCATTGCTTTCAAGAAAGTGAATTTTGAAAAATGGTCGACTGCCACGAAGATCCAACCGTGCCCTTGCTTAGACTAGCCATGCCAGGCCAATAAAACTGCCGATGTATGGTCTGGAGCGTTTTCACTACACATCCATGACCAGCCGTCTCATCTTCACCCCGCCTTCGCTATTAAGCCGGCTGTCAACGAGCTTGGCATCCACAACTTCAACACGGTGCCTTCTAACTCGCCTTCTAGAGTGGCGTGGTCAGTAATGCATGTAAAAGGCATCCCTCCTATGTAAGATCTGAACTTTTTTATGGCCAGTACCGACACTCCTTTTCAGTGACGGAATAGTTCCTTTGGTGTTTGTTCAACTTGGCTGAAAAGAAGGCTATGGGTCGTTCCTGATCCTCAGTGACTTTTTGAAACAACACCGCTCCCATTCCGAACTGAGACGCATCGCACTGCACGAGGAAGAGCGTGATCAGGGCGGTCTTTAACTGTTCAATGGCTTGTGTTGCCTCGTCACTCAATACCAACTTTCCGCTATCTTTTTTTAACATTTCGGTCAGTGGTGCGGCCAAACTAGGGGCTTGTGGTCGCTCAGGATCTTGAATTTTCTTCTGAATAGATAGGACCTGAAGTATTTGGTGGCCAAGATAATAGCTAAAAGTTCTTTTTCTATTGCCGAATAATTAACTTCGAGTTCGTTTAATGTTCTGCTTGAATAGCAAGTTGGTGTATGGTCTTGTGATAATACTGCTCCTATGACAATTTTACTGGCATCTCGAAATTCCGGTATACTAGTTTTGGATTGGACATTATAAGTTATTTTAACTTTTCGAAAGCTTCGATGTATTGCTTATCTATTGTTTTGCTGTCATTGGTTTTGCTATATTTGCAAAATTTAGGATGAACTTTCGGGAAAAGACGCAAAATCCCAAAAATGATTTGATTTCCTTCGCTGTTTTAGGTATTGGGAACTTTTGGATTGCCTCGGTTTTGGCTGGGTTAGGTTTTATACCTTCTGTTGTTATTATGTGGCTTTTATAATTCAGTTTGGCTTTTAATGAATTCACATTTATCTAACTGTAGTTTAAGGTTGGCCTCCCTTAATTTTGTGCACACCCTCCTCAATGGCAATATATGTTCCTCCAATAAAGTGGAGTATACAATAATGTCGTCCATATAGACGAGACAATCCCAGTAGATCAAATCTTCAAGGAGAACAATCTCCTCCATGCAGCGTTAAAACGTTGCGGGTGCATTTTTTTAAATCAAACAGCATTCCCGGATACTCGTAATGTCCGTTTTTAGTTGAGAAAGCTGTCTTAGATATTGAACTTTAATCCATTTTGATTTGGTGAACCCTTTCGCGAGGTCAATGGTATTAAAATACTGACATTTACAAGTTTGTCTAGTATACTATCCTTTCTGGTATAGGGTATTTGTCATCAACTGTGACTTCATTAAGACTTCGATAAGCCATGACTATCCTAAATTTTCGTTAGATACATCCCTTTTTTTTTGAGAATGATCCAAATAGGCGATCAGTAAGTTGTGAAAGTCAAATTTTCACCTTCTCGGTACTGAATGTCACCAAACTCATGTAAGACTTCAGTTAGTTTGCCTTTTTCTGCATCGTTTAGATGATCTAGGCGAAATTCGTTGAGAACTGAGAGCTCATTATTGATGGCGAACACAAAGTGGAACGAGATATTCAAGTTTTGACTCGTCCGCTGGCAATTCGATTTCCGAATTGTTTTGCATGGTGAATAATATTCGTACGGTTTTATTTTTGTAATCTATTAGTGCTTGAGAACTCTCTAAGAAGTTTCGACCTAATAGCAAATCATAATTTTCTGAAAAATTATGTAAGTAAAATTTCAGCAAAATACTTTGGTTTGGTATTATTGTACCGTTAACTGTGTGGACTTCTAGTTGACAAGTTTATATGGGGAAATTTAGAAATAAATTGTTCAACAAATTAATTGACGACCCCGTGTCTATTACGCATTTTACAATTTTATTATTCATAGTTGATATGATGTATGCGTTTGTTGTTCTTCGTTTTCTGATTTCGAGGCTGCTTGATGAAAATTTTCGGTAAGGTCCATTTTCATATGGCCGCTACCACTTCCGCGTTGCCTTTTTACTGGGGGCGGTTGAATTATTTTGCTGGGCTTGGTAATTAAGGGGATTTTGTGCCAAGCCTTTGTTCATATTCCCCCTAAACTCTTGGTTAATCTGTGAGCTACAGTAAACTTGGGTTTTCGACTTCTGTGTGTTATTGTTATAATTTTGATGTGTCCCAATTTATTTATATATTTGTTATAAGTTACAAAAGGCAGGCAGACCAGAATTGGTCTGTGTTTATTATTTAAGAACAATAGTATTATGTAGGCAAGCGAACCCGAATTGGTATGTGCCGATTTAAGCGAAGCGACAAATGCGACAAATTAATATGTTTTTATAATGCAATAAGACAATGAGTACCAAATGCTCGAAGCGAACGAACTTAACTAGACTCGACGCACAACACCGAGGCCTTCGCAATAGGTAATGTTAGGGCATAAATGATCGTTACAGCGGAGAGCGCCAGCTTAATGTAAATGATCTTAAGACCGAAATTTAAGCAGTTGCTTCGCAGAGCAAGTATTACAAGATAAGACGATGCTGCTCTTATCAGTGGCGAGGTCGCTCCAGCTGTTTTGGCTGCGTAGCCAGACATTCTCCCCCCGTTGGAGGACTTGGTCTTTCAACTGAGAGCTTGATGGGCAATAGGCATAGCTTGTTTGCAGCTCTCCTTGTCTCTCCTGTTGTGTTGCGCAAGATACCTATGCGAGCGACTCCATCCTTTCCCACGATTTGCTCAGTGATTCTCGTCAGTGGCCACCTTAGAGGCGAGGACCAGGTCGTTGACGCATAGGCCTGGTTTCGGGGTTCGCCATTTGAAGCGCTGCTGAAGCATCGTTAAATACTCTTCACTCCAGCGGGACCAAAACAGTTGTTGGAGGTGTGTTACGCGTTGCCAGCCCTTCAGACGATTGAATTGAAGGTGCGTAACATCAGGGTCAACGAACGATGAGCTGGGTCCACCAATCAAGAAATGAGCTGGAGTGAGCACGTCTAGGTCTGCTGGATCTTCTGAGAGAGGAAACAATGGCCTGGAGTTAATTATCGATGCTATGTGGCAGACTAGGGTGCGAAGTTATTCGAAGTTAAGAACGCAAGAGCCGACAGCACGATAAAAATGATGCTTCGCTGTCTTCACTGCTGCTTCCCAAAGGCCGCCAAAATATGGCGACCGAGAGGGAATAAATTTCCAATCAATGGAGTCATTCATGCAAAACTTGTGCACTGAGTCAATATGATTGCGACTGATGAATAGGCGCTTGAGTTCCAGAAGCTCGTTCTTGGCGCCGACAAAGTTTGTAGCGTTATCCGACGATAATTGAGATGGTCTGCCTCGAGTCGATATAAACCTCTTGAGCGCACTCAAAAATGAAGCCGTCGTCAGCTTTGTTTCGTACGTCTAGCTTATAGAATAAGGGTCCACAATAGTCAACGCCAGAGACTTCAAAGGCTCGACAAGCAGTCAAAAGTTCTTTGGAAAGATCAGCCATTATATGCTCTACTAATCGAAGCTTGGCACGAAAGCATCTCACACATTTTCCAACCACCTTGGATACGGTCTTCCTTCCACCAATCGGCCAATACTGCAACCGAATATGAACCAGAAGTGCACGTGGACCAGCGTGTAAGTCCCGATTTTGAAACCTTATGATGATTGAATCTGTGATGGGATGGTGCCGCGGAAGAGTTATTGGATGGCGAGCCTTGAAGTCCAACGAAGAGTTTTTCAAGCTCCCATCAACTCTAAGAATGCCGAACTCATCCAAAAAAGGGTTACAGAGAGAAATGAAGTTGGCTTTGTTCCATATGTAACTGTATCCAGCTTAAAAATCCTTAAACCCTGTTCTGGCGAGTTTCGGCGCAGAATGCATTGGAGAAAATCGTGCGGTGCTGTAACGTGTACGCAGCGATATATTTTTTCAATATCTCCTGTTAGAGCGACCGGGAAATTACGAATGCGAAGAAGGATGTGAAATAGCGAACTTTGAATAACAGGACCAGCCATCAAAAGATCATTTAATTTATGTCCTGACGAGGTAGCTGCTGTGCCGTCGAAAACGACTCGTTGAACGTTGAAGAAGACTATCCAACCAAGCCTTGTTTTTTGAAGACATGGTAACCCTGGAAGAAGCTTTATCTGGCCGACGCTGACAAGCTCATAAAACAAGCTAGCTCCAAGCAGCAAGTCTACGCGATGTGGTTTCAAGAAAAACGGATCTGCAAGTTTTATGTTAGCGAGAATGTTCCAGTTCGAGGTTTTGATAGTAAATTTCGGTTGACTATCAGTTTTGTTAGGCGCTACCAGAGCTGTGAGGCATGGTGAGTAACGAGAATCTCCTAGAACGGAAACAATGGCTGAGGACCTGTGCTTCTTTAACTGAAGCTGGTGAGCAAGGCGCGACGTTATAAGGTGAAGCTGAGAACCGGAATCCAAAAGGGCACGACAAGTTATCAAAGTTCTGAACTGATTTTTTACGAACACCATAGCCAGTAGCCACAAGGACAACATCACTATTGAAATACTGGGAAACAAAAGAGGTGGAGGTAGATGGCGACGATTTAGTGAAAGGGACATGGGCTATCGACCAGACGGAAAAACAGAATTATTTAAATGCAGCAGGGAATGTTGTTTTGCCCCGCAGGTCCGCCAGCATCCACAGCTGCATGACCGCAATTGATGGCCTTTCTTTAGGCAATTCAAACACAATGCAAGTCGTTTTGCCTCCCTAAGCCGTAATGCAGGGGTCAAGCTTCCAAATCGTTAACAATGGACTGTCACAAAAAACGCAGACAGGGCGGTCGTGGTTAGTGGCGATAAAAATAGATCTACTTGTGTTAATTGCTCTAGTTTTTCCTACCTAATGGCTAGCCTGGAACACCCGGGCTCGAGCGTTGTACTGCCGATGACTTCTTTCATAAGCCTGGTGTAGTTGGCTTTGGACTCGCTGTCTAATCAGGCGTATTTAATTTGCTGGGTGCAAATGAGAAATCTCATGATCACCCAGAGACCCTAACCTACGAGACAATTTGTAGCATGCCCCATTTAGGAACATGTGATGTCCGAAAACGGCAAAGAATGGAGTCACCCCTGTCGCTGTGTGTATAGCATTGCATATGGACACCTCTATTTCCGGAAGGTAGAGGTCTCACTCGCGGTGATCTTGCTCTAGATACGCCCGGATCGCCGACAAGACGGTACGATTAACTCGCTCGCTTGCATTGCTCTGCGGCGCGTAGACTGCAGTGCGCATGTGCGAGATGCCGAAAGCTGAAATCATGTTTTGGAATGTACTTGATATGAACTGTCGTCCGTTGGCAGAGTGAATGACCTCGGGCACTCCAAACTTATAGAAAACCTCGCTGACCAAAAAATCCACTACGTTAAGAGCAGTAGCCTCTCGCATTGCTTTCAAGAAAGTGAATTTTGAAAAATGGTCGACTGCCACGAAGATCCAACCGTGCCCTTGCTTAGACTAGCCATGCCAGGCCAATAAAACTGCCGATGTATGGTCTGGAGCGTTTTCACTACACCTCCATGACCAGCCGTCTCATCTTCATGAGCCTTCGCTATTAAGCCGGCTGTCAACGAGCTTGGCATCCACAACTTCAACACGGTGCCTTCTAACTCGCCTTCTAGAGTGGCGTGGTCAGTAATGCATGTAAAAGGCATCCCTCCTATGTAAGATCTGAACTTTTTTATGGCCAGTACCGACACTCCTTTTCAGTGACGGAATAGTTCCTTTGGTGTTTGTTCAACTTGGCTGAAAAGAAGGCTATGGGTCGTTCCTGATCCTCAGTGACTTTTTGAAACAACACCGCTCCCATTCCGAACTGAGACGCATCGCACTGCACGAGGAAGGGCGGTCTTTAACTTCGAGTTCGTTTAATGTTCTGCTTGAATAGCAAGTTGGTGTATGGTCTTGTGATAATACTGCTCCTATGACAATTTTACTGTCATCTCGAAATTCCGGTATACTAGTTTTGGATTGGACATTATAAGTTATTTTAACTTTTCGAAAGCTTCGATGTATTGCTTATCTTTTGTTTTGCTGTCATTGGTTTTGCTATATTTGCAAAATTTAGGATGAACTTTCGGGAAAAGACGCAAAATCCCAAAAATGATATGATTTCCTTCGCTGTTTTAGGTATTGGGAACTTTTGGATTGCCTCGGTTTTGGCTGGGTTATGTTTTATACCTTCTGTTGTTATTATGTGGCTTTTATAATTCAGTTTGGCTTTTAATGAATTCACATTTATCTAACTGTAGTTTAAGGTTGGCCTCCCTTAATTTTGTGCACACCCTCCTCAATGGCAATATATGTTCCTCCAATAAAGTGGAGTATACAATAATGACGTCCATATAGACGAGACAATCCCAGTAGATCAAATCTTCAAGGAGAACAATCTCCTCCATGCAGCGTTTAAACGTTGCGGGTGCATTTTTTTAAATCAAACAGCATTCCCGGATACTCGTAATGTCCGTTTTTAGTTGAGAAAGCTGTCTTAGATATTGAACTTTAATCCATTTTGATTTGGTGAACCCTTTCGCGAGGTCAATGGTATTAAAATACTGACATTTACAAGTTTGTCTAGTATACTATCCTTTGCTGGTATAGGGTATTTGTCATCAACTGTGACTTCATTAAGACTTCGATAAGCCATGACTATCCTAAATTTTCGTTAGATACATCCCTTTTTTTTTGAGAATGATCCAAATAGGCGATCAGTAAGTTGTGAAAGTCAAATTTTCACCTTCTCGGTACTGAATGTCACCAAACTCATGTAAGACTTCAGTTAGTTTGCCTTTTTCTTCATCGTTTAGATGATCTAGGCGAAATTCGTTGAGAACTGAAAGCTCATTATGGAGGTGGAACGGGATATTCAAGTTTTGACTCGTCCGCTGGCAGTTCGATTTTCGAATTGTTTTGAATGGTGAATGTGTATTCGTTTATTCGTACGGTTTTATTTTTGTAATCTATTAGTGCTTGAGAACTCTCTAAGAAGTTTCGACCTAATAGCAAATCATAATTTTCTGAAAAATTATGTAAGTAAAATTTCAGCAAAATACTTTGGTTTGGTATTATTGTACCGTTAACTGTGTGGACTTCTAGTTGACAAGTTTTTATGGGGAAATTTAGAAATAAATTGTTCAACAAATTAATTGACGACCCCGTGTCTATTACGCATTTTACAATTTTATTATTCATAGTTGATATGATGTATGCGTTTGTTGTTCTTCGTTTTCTGATTTCGAGGCTGCTTGATGAAAATTTTCGGTAAGGTCCATTTTCATATGGCCGCTACCACTTCCGCGTTGCCTTTTTACTGGGGGCGGTTGAATTATTTTGCTGGGCTTGGTAATTAAGGGGATTTTGTGCCAAGCCTTTGTTCATATTCCGCCTAAACTCTTGGTTAATCTGTGAGCTACAGTAAACTTGGGATTTCGACTTCTGTGTGTTATTGTTATAATTTTGATGTGTCCCAATTTATTTATATATTTGTTATAAGTTACAAAAGGCAGGCAGACCAGAATTGGTCTGTGTTTATTATTTAAGAACAATAGTTTTATGTTGGCAAGCGAACCCGAATTGGTACGTGCCGATTTAAGCGAAGCGACAAATGCGACAAATTAATATGTTTTTATAATGCAATAAGACAATGAGTACCAAATGCTCGAAGCGAACGAACTTAACTAGACTCGACGCACAACACCGAGGCCTTCGCAATAGGTAATGTTAGGGCAATAAATGATCGTTACAGCGGAGAGCGCCAGCTTAATGTAAATGATCTTAAGACCGAAATTTAAGCAGTTGCTTCGCAGAGCAAGTATTACAAGATAAGACGATGCTGCTCTTATCAGTGGCGAGGTCGCTCCAGCTGTTTTGGCTGCGTAGCCAGACATTCTCCCCCCGTTGGAGGACTTGGTCTTTCAACTGAGAGCTTGATGGGCAGTAGGCATAGCTTGTTTGCAGCTCTCCTTGTCTCTCTTGTTGCGTTGCGTAAGATACCTATGCGAGCGACTCCATCCTTTCCCACGATTAGCTCAGTGATTCTCGCCAGTGGCCACCTTAGAGGCGGCAGATTTTCATCCTTTACGAGGACCAGGTCGTTGACTCATAGGCCTGGTTTCGGGGTACGCCATTTGGAGCGCTGCTGAAGCAGCGTTAAATACTCTTCACTCCAGCGGGACCAAAACAGTTGTTGGAGGTGTGTTACGCGTTGCCAGCCCTTCAGACGATTGAATTGAAGGTGCGTAACATCAGGCTCAACGAACGATGAGCTGGGTCAACCAATCAAGAAATGAGCTGGAGTGAGCACGTCTATCTTCTGAATCTTCTGAAAGAGGAAACAATGGCCTGGAGTTAATTATCGATGCTATGTGGCAGACTAGGGTGCGAAGTTCTTCGAAATTCAGAACGCAAGAGCCGACAGCACGATAAAAATGATGCTTCGCTGTTTTCACTGCTGCTTCCCAAAGTCCGCCAAAATATGGCGAGCGAGAGGGAATAAATTTCCAATCAATGGAGTCATTCATGCAAAACTTGTGAGCTGAGTCAATATGATTGCGACTGATGAATAGACGCTTGAGTTCCAGAAGCTCGTTCTTGGCGCCGACAAAGTTTGTAGCGTTATCCGACGATATCTGAGATGGTGTGCCTCGAGTCGATATAAACCTCTTGAGCGCACTCAAAAATGAAGCCGTCGTCAGCTTTGTTTCGTACGTCTAGCTTATAGAAAAAGGGTCCACAATAGTCAACGCCAGAGACTTCAAAGGCTCGACAAGCAGTCAAAAGTTCTTTGGGAAGATCAGCCATTATATTCTCTACTAATCGAAGCTTGCCACGAAAGCATCTCACACATATTCCAACCACCTTGGATACGGTCTTCCTTCCACCAATCGGCCAATACTGCAACCGAATATGAACCAGAAGGGCACGTGGACCAGCGTGTAAGTCGCGATTTTGAAACCTTATGATGATTGAATCTGTGATGGGATGGTGCCGCGGAAGAGTTATTGAATGGCGAGCCTCGAAGTCCAACGAAGAGTTTTTCAATGCCGAACACATTTTTAATGACGAACTCATCCAAAAAAGGGTTAAGTGATGCGATAAAACTGGATGGCTTAACAACTCTTCTCGATCTCAGTGATTTAATCTCATCCCACAGGTGTGCTCTTTGGACGAGCCTCAGTTAGAGTTGGGTCCATTGTTGTATATCACAAATTCTGGGCCGTTGAACCACAGTGACGATTGATTTAAGTAGGTGTGGATCCTATTGGAAAGTTAATTTCCTCATCGTTAGACAGCTCGGACAGAGAGAAATGAAGCTGGAATTGGAATTGGAGAAAATCGTCCGGTGCTGTAACGCGTACGCAGCGATATATTTTTTCAATATCTCATGTTAGAGCGACCGGGAAATTACGAATGCGAAGAAGGATGTGAAATAGCGAACTTTGAATAACAGGACCAGCCATCAATAGATCATTTAATTTATGTCCTGACGAGGTAGCTGCTGAGCCGTCGAAAACGACTCGTTGAACGTTGAAGAAGACTAACCAACCAAGCCTTGTTTTTTGAAGACATGGTAACCCTGGAAGAAGCTTTATCTGGCCGACGCTGAGAAGCTCATAAAACAAGCTAGCTCCAAGCAGCAAGTCTACGCGATGTGGTTTCAAGAAAAACGGATCTGCAAGTTTAATGTTAGCGGGAATGTTCCAGTTCGAGGTTTTGATAGTAAATTTCGGTTGACTATCAGTTTTGTTAGGTGCTACCAGAGCTGTGAGGCATGGTGAGTAACGAGAATCTCCTAGAACGGAAACAATGGCTGAGGACCTGTGCTTCTTTAACTGAAGCTGGTGAGCAAGGCGCGACGTTATAAGGTGAAGCTGAGAACCGGAATTCAAAAGGGCACGACAAGTTATCAAAGTTCTGGACTGATTTTTGACGAACACCATAGCAGTAGCCAAAAGGACAACATCACTATTGAAATACTGGGAAACAAAAGAGGTGGAGGTAGATGGCGACGATTTAGTGAAAGAGACATGGGCTATCGACCAGACGGAAAAACAGAATTATTTAAATGCAGCAGGGAATGTTGTTTCGCCCCGCAGGTCCGCCAGCATCCAGAGCTGCATGACCGCAATTGATGGCCTTTCGTTAGGCAATTCAAACACAATGCAAGTCGTTTTGCCTCCCTAAGCCGTAATGCAGGGGTCAAGTTTCCAAATCGTGAACAATTATATATACCATGACCAGGACTGTCACAAAAAACGCAGACAGGGGGTCGCGGTTAGTGGCGATAAATGACGATCTACTTGTGTTAATTGCTCTAGTTTTTCCTACCTAATGGCTAGCGGCATAGCTTGCCGTAGCAAAATTTACGGTTTCCATTGTTCGGCATCTCTGCTCCAGAAACGTACCAATGTGCTGCCACGATGGTATTATGTAGACGAACGTCGAATCCTCTAGCCTTTCTTCCCACTTGGTTTGTGATGTTGGGTCCAGCTTTTGTAGAATAATCTGCACAATGATGCATCAAGCGATGTGTTCGGTGTTGCCCATGCTATTTAGCGCGAATACGTGCGTTGAATTGGTTTGACAACTTCCTTAGCGCTACGGCCGATCCACCTGCCACCCTCTTGAGCCCCAATATCTCAAGTATGTGTGCCTAAAAAATCAAACGTCTATTATTAAACCTTTTTTCCAACAAATTAATTGCTATGGCATAATTATCGTTTGTTATTTCCAATGATCGAATCGCTTCTAGCGCTGAATCCTTCAGGCACGATCGAAGATGCTGCAGCCTTTCGACATCTGTTAAATCAGGATGATTTTCTATGACGGTTGTGAACATAGAATAAAAGTCACATAAGTTACGCACGAAAGACCTAAAATACTTTGAGCGACCGAGAGAGTAAGCAAAGCGACGGCGATCGCTTTTATGTATATAAGCTGCACAAAACGAAACGTCAGGTTGCTGATCTTAATTTAAATGATCTTAAGAGCGAAATTTAAGCGGTTGCTTCGCAGAGCAAGTATTACAAGATAATAAGACGATGCTGCTCTTATCAGTGGCGAGGTCGCTCCATCTGTATTGGCTGCGTAGCCAGACAGTCACCATTACTAAGATTTATGTTGGAATTAGACGGACTGTTTGATTGTTTTGATTTTTGCTTCTCTCGGAGAATATTAAATCATAGACACCTTCTCTTTGTGCTACTTGTTTTAGTTTTGAGACTGTTGTTATATCATGACGGGCTAATGTCATGAACAAACTATCCGGTAACTTTCTCATTATAAAGTCTTTAACTGTATTGTTTAATGCATTTGTGTAGAGCATAGCATTCATCTGATTCTTTTCTTATATGAGCTTATTGAATATAACATTGGATTTGTGTTCTAATTCTTCTACAAACTTACGAATACTTCCGGTGAATGATGTGCTTTAGATCCTTCTTATGAGTTCTTTGCATGGCGTTTGCGTCTTCATCTCCAATTCAGTCGGGGTGTTAGCAGCGGATAGCTGCGTGACCCTGTGCGCGTCTCCTCCTATTTGCATCTCTATGACTCCAAACAAGACACTGTGTTTTGCGGATATCCCTCGTCAGAAATAGTTGCATGATGAAATCGATGCGCCGTATGAATGCGCTCAATAGTTCAGTGCCTCCATTGAATGTGGGCACTTACCTTATCTGGATCAGTGCTTGTGACAGATGTTGCTCGCTCAATTGGAGTACTGGCTCTGTCGATTCTGCCATTTTCTTCACTTTCACCTTTGGTTGTAATTGTTTTCTTGGTGGTGAAATGAGTGCGGCTTGCAGGGATCAAAGGATATGCAAGACCAAGAGCACACTCACTGTTATGTAGTGAATAAGATTCACTACTTAGTAGCTCTGAATGTCCAAAGGATCAATCCTTAATTAAGTTACTAGATTATACCAATGAAATTGCAATGTCAGGGCTGCTGTGTCCGAAGACTGTCGTTACATAAACTTAATTATTATAGAGACCCTGCTAAAACTAAATTGGGGAAGCTAAACTTCCATTTGAACATACCAAAAGTGGACAAAAAGAAACCAAAACCTAACTTACAGCGCATTAAATGTATACATCAATAGATTGGTGAGGCTCCTTACAGCTAAACAACTGTCTGATTGCTGCAGGATCTGAGATGAAGTGCGATCCTGGCGTTCTTTTACCCACGCATAAATCTCTCATGCGAGTTTAAGAGAGACTCCCTAATGTAAACTAATCTATTACTTTACGTCACTATGCTTCCCCCATTAACGAAAACTTAATCTTTCATTTTGAATTAGAACAATATATATGTTTCCTTTATTCTCTCTCCTTTTTTTTTTTGTTTATTCTTTAAATTTTAACGTTCTTTGTAATTTTGAACATTCGCTACATACTAGCTAGACGCGATTTGCAACCGAATTAATTCTTCACAATTATATAAATATATGTCTCATTTCCTTGTTTGATTATATTTTAAAATAAAAAAACTACTATCTTTACGTATAGTTCCTTAATTAAAGTTATAACTACTCAATTGGGCTACGTATATATAAAGACATATCCATAGTCGCACCCACCCTTTAACTTAACTTATCACACAAGCATAAGCATGAGTATAAGTATAAACTTGTCTAATATTGTAAACAAAAAGCCTGGTGATAACATCGACATTAGTCTAGATCAAACTGTCCCCCTTTGGTAGACATAAACAATTCACCCTAAATATCACGCCACTGTCAATGTTCCCATCAGATTACTATCCCACGCATAATTGCTGACGCAGCTCAAACTTCACTCAATTTTGACTCAAGCTCTCTCAAAACGAAGTTTGCTAAGCGACCGCAACAGATAGATAAGTTAGTGGATATTCGGGAGGCAAATCTGAATGTCCTCGATATAAGAAGTAGCCGTTAGTGAAAATAAGGAATTGAAATATATTTTTTTAAAGTGACTTAACGTGTAAAACTTAATTTGCGCAGCTGGTAGGATACGTCGGGAAAAAGTAAAGATCGCTAAAGGATAATTAATTCCTAGATCTTAAGCACAATCGCGACCGAAATTGTTGTCGGTGTGTAACAAACGTTCTCTCGAACACGTATCCGCACAAGAACCTTCGGGTCACTAGTAGTCTATTAACATTGACCATTCGGGCAATAAAGCTACTACAGATAATAGCGACTGGCTTTACATATCTTTTGATCCCTGCAATACGTTATAACTGGGTCTTTTCAATAAGACACACACAAAACAAAAAACATTAAAACAATAATAATTAATCACAAACTATAAACTAAATTAAATGTACAAAGTACAAGAACAAAGTGGAAAATCAACGAAATAAAAAGTTAAAAAAAATCACAAACTCAAAAAAAAACAAAAATTAAAAAAAAAAAACACTTCATCCATCACCAAAAAGTGTATTACACTAAGAATATGACGATGGAATTATTAGAAGAACACCTCAACCAGGCCCTTTCACAACTTAGACAGGTGCCAAGTTTTGTCGGATCAACAGAAAATCTGAACGCTTTTATTAAAAGGACCGATTACATCCTACATCTTTATCCAACCCGAGATGTCAGACAACAAAGCATCTTATACGGATCCATCGAATTGCAAGTCGCTGGAGATGCTCAGAGAGTTTCACAAAGGACAGCAGCCAACACTTGGCAGAAGTTCAGGAACACTCTCTCCTTCGACGCCTATACAACACGAATTACCAGGGAAACGTCCGTAAGTTCATCGAAGATCTCGAAAATAAATCTTATGTTATATTAAATAAGTTAGCTTTAGAAAATATATCTAGCAATAAGACACTTTATACAAATATCATGAATAACACAGTTAAAGATGTAATTACAGAACTACCCGATAG
>NW_026998911.1:0-1611 GCF_035044405.1 Drosophila montana | reverse complement strand
TTTTTTAAAGTAACTAAACGTGTAAAACTTAATTATATATATATTGGGATGCCCTTAGATTAGGGTTTTGGGCGTCTTGGTTCACCGGCTATTGCCACAACTCAAGCAGTTCTGGTCACTCCCGTGCCCAATTGTCTCACAAATGTCTGGGTGGATTTTTGTTGGGTGTTTCAACATTCTTTTTGTTTTTCGTAAAAAAGATTTTTTTTTTTAATTTAACTCAAACGATAATGTAACCACGACAATCTTCTTCCTTGGGGGGCTATATCAGCAAAAAGGCCTTCTGCTACTATCCGCAGGTTTTTATATGCTTCCGAAGAAAAAGCTCATGCTCCCGGATGACAAATGGAGACAACGAAGTTGGAGGTGATCATATAAAGCTTCCATGACATTTTTGTCGTAAACGATTTGTGGTGGAACTGTGTTTATTTTCTTGGCTGTTCTCATCGACCATTAGACCACCCGATAATCTGAGATGGTAGTTGGAAGATTATCGGTCATTAGCTACGAAAAAAAAAAGGAGCAAAAATCAATAAATGACAAAGACTACGAATCAGCGTTTGAAAAGCTAAAGGTACTCATAACATTCGACCCAATTTTAATGTACCCTAATTTCGGCCATAATAGGGGCCGTCCTTTCGCAAGAGCATAAGCATATGCTATGCAAGCAGAACTCTCAACGAGCATGAGATAAATGATTCAACGATTGAAAAAGAATTATTAGCAATCGTTTGGGCCACTAAATACTTTAGGTCCTATCTTTTTGGTCGACAATTTCAAATCCTTAGTGGTTAAAGAACCTATCATGAATTACAACGGTGGAAAAAAATACGGAAAATAATACAAATTAAATACGTCCCCGGAAAAGAAAATTATGGGGCAGATGCTCTGTCCAGAATCCAATTAAACGAAAACTTTTTATGCGAAGGTATCATTAGCACAAGAGCAACTATACACAGTGCTCTGGAAGATAACAGTAACCGTTTACAAATCACAGAAAGACCCCATAATTTGAAAAAGGAACCGAGAACGAAACAAAAGTTACAAACAACTTTCATAAAACCAACATAAAAATTACATACAAAGACATGACTAACGCACATGCCAAAGAATTAATAAAAGAATATTTATGCACAAAGAAAAGTGTGCTATACTTCCACAATAAAGCAGATTTTCCAATTTTTCAAGAAGCCTACTTAGAAATAATAAGCCCGAATAATTTAACAAAGCCAATGAAAACTAGTAAACAATTAATAGATCTTCAAACATTTGCAGAATTCGAGGAACTAATATTAAAACAAGTAAGAGGTTCTAGTCGGAAGCTCCCGACTAGGGGATACCCTGAACCCTCTTACTCCAATCCCAAATGCAGCCCGCACTACGCGGTCGAATGCTTTAGTAGTAATAAAGATAATATAAATTTAAAAAAATAAGTTATTTTGGCATGGTTCGAACTTGCAAATGACCGCATAACTTGCTGCCGCCTCTACTTAACAACAACACCAATAATTTTAATGAGAAAAAAACGAATTAGAATAGCAGCACAGAAAACAATACAATCGCAATAGCAATGCTGTTGATAGAATTCAAAGCAAACGAGCATGAATGAAT
>NW_026998910.1:0-513 GCF_035044405.1 Drosophila montana | reverse complement strand
ATTCAGCTTGTATGTGCACAGCTTTACAATTATGGCTAAAATCAGAAGCAGTAAATATTAATATAACCACTAGCAGAAAACCTCGTTCAGGTTAACGAATTAAATCACCTAATAGAAGCTCTAAACAAAGGAATAGATGTGAAGAACGAACTAAATCAAGAGACAGAAAAATAAAAGAAATAAGATATCCTTATATTTAACTTACAACACTTTACAGAATATATAGAAGACATAGAGATGGGAATGCAGCTCACAAGATTAGGCATTTTTAACACGAAATTATTTAAACATGACTATTTGTTGCATGTTAACTCTGAGAAATTGTTGAATATAAAAACTTCTACTTGGTTTAAATCAGATACAAACGATATTCTAATAATATCCCATATTCCTTGACAAATAATAAAAAAACCGGTATTCGAAATAATTCCATACTCAGATGAAAATAATAAAATATATAAATATATTTTTTTAAAGTAACTAAACGTGTAAAACTTAATTATATATATATTG
>NW_026998909.1:0-552 GCF_035044405.1 Drosophila montana | reverse complement strand
ATTCAGCTTGTATGTTCACAGCTTTACAATTATGGCTAAAATCAGAAGCAGTAAATATTAATATAACCACTAGCAGAAAACCTCGTTCAGGTTAACGAATTAAATCACCTAATAGAAGCTCTAAACAAAGGAATAGATGTGAAGAACGAACTAAATCAAGAGACAGAAAAATAAAAGAAATAAGATATCCTTATATTTAACTTACAACACTTTACAGAATATATAGAAGACATAGAGATGGGAATGCAGCTCACAAGATTAGGCATTTTTAACACGAAATTATTTAAACATGACTATTTGTTGCATGTTAACTCTGAGAAATTGTTGAATATAAAAACTTCTACTTGGTTTAAATCAGATACAAACGATATTCTAATAATATCTCATATTCCTTGACAAATAATAAAAAAACCGGTATTTGAAATAATTCCATACTCAGATGAAAATAATAAAATATATAAATATATATTTTTTTTTTTTTTTTTTTTTTTAACGCGAATCCCGATGCAACGTACTGCATCCCACCTCCCGCCCAACCGACCGAGGGGCGCA
>NW_026998908.1:0-693 GCF_035044405.1 Drosophila montana | reverse complement strand
TAGAGATAATGAGGTGCATACAACAAGAAAAAGGCATAGAGAATTTTGAAGAACTACTAGAATTGGCAGTGTGTGAATACAATCATACTATTCATTCTACCCCAGGGTAAAAACCCGTTGATTTATTTTTCGGAAGACCTACTCACTTTGGTACAGCAGACTACGAAAAAACTAGAAACAATAATTATCAAAAACTCTTAAAAAAACAACAGCAGGATTTATATTTTCGCAACAAAAACAAAAAAGAAGTTATTCAGTATGCACCTGGCGATAAAATTTTCGTTAAACAAAATAACAGAGTAGGGACTAAAATGTCTAAACGTTTTAAAGAAGAAATAGTAAAAGAAAACAAGCACTCAACCGTCACTACTCAAACCGGAAAAATTGTCCACAAAAATCATGTAAGAAATTAAAATTGCCTTAATCTCCCCTGCTCACCAGGTACATCTCATGTTGCTATGCTACATACGAAATTTTGGATTACTCCATGTCCGAGGTAGCCATCATCGAACTCGGAGATAGTAAAGTACAGTCAGAAAATTTTAAAATTCTACACCATATTAACTTTAACGATTATAAGGTCACCACAGATCAAATAGAAAAAGAACTTATTACATTTCCCAAACCAATCCTCTCTTTCCTTTCATAAAAAACGAAATCAATATAATTAACTTTCAAATCAACAAACTAACT
>NW_026998907.1:0-1384 GCF_035044405.1 Drosophila montana | reverse complement strand
TTTTTTTAAAGTAACTAAACGTGTAAAACTTAATTATATATATATTGACCGGGCATCTTTGTTAAAGTCCGAACATAATTAATAAGAAATATTTAAAACAATTTAAAATAAACAAACTAGTGTGCGCATACTTTTTATAAGAACGGTCACAAAGCAAATCAGCAGTTTCTACTACCTTCCTCCGCGTTAAACTTTCGAGTTATGCAAGGGCTTGAAGCGTCAAAAGCTCATTGTGAGCATACACACGATGAATTGTTACCGATCAGCTGTTCCTTTTTTAAGTTACTTTATATATGTATAACTGAATGCATAATTAAATCAGAAACAGAAAGCGTGGATGAAAGCTCTCTCGTTTGTAAGCATTGTTCAAGCTCAATCGGCACCTGCACACTCACTTAGCTGAAAGCTCTATGTATGGATGCAGATACGACGACTTAACGAGATAGCTTTCAAAAAGCTGGCCCCGGTATTGTCCCCTTTAGTTTGTGAGTTGTGGGTTAGTAAGGAATAGACCTTCTTGATCTTTATTTTTCTTTTTATTAGATTTGTTAATTAAATATTCATATTTTTTTTTTAATAATTTGTCTTTATATACAAAATCTATTTATATACAAAATTTTTTATTATATTTTTGTTTCTGTTCATTCTGTTCATTTAAACCTAAGGTATTGTTTTTTTTCTAATTTGCACTAGGTTTGCGATGGGGATCCGGATAGGGTTGTTGAGACCGCCATGAGCGACAATGTCTCCTGGACCCGTCGGCGGCTCCAATCGGCATGGCAGATTTGCTTCAGGAAATGGCACTCTGGTGGCCAAAATATTAGCCTATAACCCATAATTGGTTGGCTGGTTGGCTGGGGCAACACATTTTTTGTCTTAGTGATCTTATGGAGCACTAGCAACGATCCGGATGAGGACGATCGGAACAGTTTTATTTGTGCTATTTTTCACGGTCTGCAATAATATTATTATGTGCGCATACCTTCTCCTCTTTTCCATCTTCTCAGCTTTATTAGAAGTTGCTACAAGTGGAGCAAAGATGGGATGCCCTTAGATTAGGGTTTTGGGTGTCTTGGTTCACCGGCTATTGCCACAACTCAAGCAGTTCTGGTCACTCCCGTGCCCAATTGTCTCACAAATGTCTGGGTGGATTTTTGTTGGGTGTTTCAACATTCTTTTTGTTTTTCGTAAAAAAGATTTTTTTTTTTAATTTAACTCAAACGATAATGTAACCACGACAATCTTCTTCCTTGGGGGGCTATATCAGCAAAAAGGCCTTTTGCTACTATCCGCAGGTTTTTATATGCTTCCGAAGA
This sequence comes from Drosophila montana, assembly GCF_035044405.1. Taxonomy (NCBI): domain Eukaryota; kingdom Metazoa; phylum Arthropoda; class Insecta; order Diptera; family Drosophilidae; genus Drosophila; species Drosophila montana. The sequence continues at coordinate 68 of NW_026998907.1, read as the reverse complement.
AAAAGCTCATGCTCCCGGATGACAAATGGAGACAACGAAGTTGGAGGTGATCATATAAAGCTTCCATG
>NW_026998906.1:0-3815 GCF_035044405.1 Drosophila montana | reverse complement strand
TGGAGTTATATGAGCGGTGCAAGCTTACAAAAGCTCGACTTGCTTCAAGCACATTATCTACAGCTTATGTTTTTTACAAAACAGGCGACATTTTTGTCGTAAACGATTTGTGGTGGAACTGTGTTTATTTTCTTGGCTGTTCTCATCGACCATTAGACCACCCGATAATCTGAGATGGTAGTTGGAAGATTATCGGTCATTAGCTACGAATATCTTTGGCGTGATATGTTCCTAATTCACGCCGTTGTAAATCTCGTAATAAATAAAAACTATTGCCAAGCTTCTTTTACATTCGCGTTGAAATTTTGCGAGAATTTGCTGAGCGCAAAGTTCCGCCGAAAAACTTCTTGGCCATCTTTAAAGGAGACAGGTTTGAAATGTTGGCCAAATTATCTGTTCTTTGTAACGACCATAAGGGCTCTTCTGAGAGCGACACTTCTTTTTGGAGACGATAATCTGCTCCATGAGTAATCATATCTAGCCCAAAAAGTATAAATATTAGTGCAAAGATGATCTTAGTGCACCTGAAATGGCCGAAATGTATCTATCCCAATCGGTTTGTTACCATTTAAGGTATGCACGAACAGTTGCTAAGAGAGAACGATTCACTCGTTTTGCCGCATTGCTCTGGGTCGAGTATAACGCTGTATAAACATGTTTTATGCCCAGTTCCATACGACACGCATTCAAATCATCGGCTCGGAACTGTGTGCCGTTGTCGCTACAGTGAAAAACTATCTTTAATATAAACTCCTGAATATAGGAAGATGTGTATTTTTTTAGCGGGTGCAGGCAATAAAATTTTCTAAAATAATCTAACACAAATTATAATCCCACATTACCACTCTTGCTTCTTGGGTAGGGCCCCAATAAATCAATATATAGCCTCTGGAATGGTCTACATGTAACAGATTGTAAGCCTATAGGTGGGCAATAGCCTCGCACTACCGGGCAATAGCCTCGTACCACCTACATTACCGGGCAATAGCCTCGTACCAGGTTCATTGCACTTTAGATTGGGTAAAAGCACTCTGATGATAGGGCATTTACAACTAAGTAATGGATAAGTCTATAAATAAGTCGAATTTACGGATGGACCCATCGCCATAAACGCCGCCGGGGAAGCGACGGTATCATCGTCGAAGTAAGGGGGGATGTGAGGCGGCCACTAAGGTAGCCACCCCACAGTTCATATTTAAAGTTATAGGATATATGTATTGTATAGTATAATATAAGCATTGTAATAACAATAGTTAAGGCAAGGTACCGACGTATTGAAGGAGCCCCAAAATTTAAATATGAATTAAATCGCCGGCCGCCGCAGCAATCGTGCGTTGCCGATCGCGAAAGCTCGCGGCGAAGTTGAGCGGCCGAGAAAAAATTAACTTTCGAAATAACTCCGGAAATCGCTTATATCCGAGAAAAATATGTAATGGATTTTTACATAGTAGGAGATTAACAATTTTTATCTTGCATTGATATCTATTCAAAATTTGCATCATTAATAGAAATAAAAAGTAGAGACTGGTTAGAAACCAAACGAGCTATAATACAATTATTTAACCAAATGGGTAAACCCATCGAAATAAAAGCAGACAAAGACTCAGCTTGTATGTGCACAGCTTTACCGTGCGTTGCTGATCGGTTGCTCAACACCGTCTCGAGAGCTCAGCTTCAATTTAGCGGAGAAGAGTGAAAGCTCGAGGCGAAATCGCGAAAGATCGCGGCGAAGTTGAGCGGCCGAAGCAAGCGCACGGCTCGCCTGCGAGCGTGCCGGCACTTTGTGATCGAGCACCAGGGTGAGTACACGCGTATCAAGGAGGGCTAGGTCCGAACAGTGCGGCAGGGCCTTAGATTAGGGAACCGAGTATGGTAGCGTTTAATAAGTAATAAACAGGGTATATAAATAAAAATGATATTAGTTAGAAAGTCTGCGAATTCTTTTTATTTTTTATTAGGCTTATTCTCGAACATATGCCATTTTCCCAATCTAAAGTGAAGTTAATGTGGTGCTGGGCTATTGCCCGGTACTGTAGGTGGTACGAGGCTATTGCCCGGTAGTGTAGGCGGTACGAGGCTACTGCCCGGTAGTAGATGGTTTGAAGTTGCTGTCTGGTAGTGTGGGTGGTTCTAAGCACTTCCTCTTCCCCCGTATACCCTCCGTCCTAGCAAATCAACAAATGTCTTATAAATTGCTGATCCTGGGGAGACTGAGATCTGTACCCCGGCCAGTAGCTACCTTACAGCTTACATTGCCAGTCATTTCTGTACTGCAATGGATATATTTAGTGATGGCTTCATTCATCGTTTTGAATGTGCCAGCTTCAAGTATTGTTTTTAGTTTGCCATGCTACCAATTTTTTATCATGACTGAAATGGTAATGAGCCCATTGCCACTAGTCGTGGCTGAAAAATTATATTATTTTATATAATTAAACAAATTGAAAACTGTGGTGGCTTTAAAAGACTGTTAAGCTTTTTAGTGCGTATGGCTTTGATGTAATTCGACAACTGAAGATATATAGAGTTATGCTAAGGCGGCAAGGCGAGGCGAATTCGCTCCAAAGCGAGTGATAAAGCTTTATTGCGCTCTCGCTCCGCCATAAATCTAACTTACACTAGACTTCATATTTTTCAAATTCGTTTTTAAAATTAAATCGCGGATCTGCGCCAAAACCGGCCACCATGAAGCGCTTGGGGGCATCATTCCACGGGTAGCCGAGCCAAATTGTGTATCGGCCTTTTAAAATTTCCGCCACTAGCCGTCTTAATCTCTGCCACTCTACCGACGCCGTCCTCTTCTGCGTGCACTGCCGTCACTCTGTCGATCAGCTACTTCTGGGGCGGCAGACTGTCCTCGGCGACGACCACCAGCTCTCCCACGACGATGTTTGGCAGGCGACGGTGCCACTTGCTCCATCGCCGCCAAAACTGAGACAGCTCGCCATCGATTCAAGCAGGTGAGACCCTGCTGGTCCGGGGCACCTCTGCTGGCAGAGCCCTCAATGGGCCTCCCACCAGTAGGTGGCCTGGCGATAGAGCCTTGCCATCGCTTGGATTCTCGCTTATGGCTCCCAGGGTCCTGGAATTGAGGACGGCTTCCACTGCGACAGCAGCTCCTGCAGCTCCTCGGCCGTTAGCAGCAGGCTGATTTGCAGACTTCACACCTGCCTCCCACAGACCCTTGAAGTGCGGAGCTCTTGGCGGTATGAACGCAAGTTCGCATCCGCTTTTTGATGCGAATTCGGGAATAGCGCCCGCCTCTTCCTCGATTCGAGCTCGCAACTCCAAGAGCTGGCGACTTACTCCTACGAAGTTCGTCGCGTTGTCGCAATGGACGGTCAGTGGGACTCCTCGACGGCCGACGAACCTTTTAAAAGCCATTAAAAATGTATTAGTGGATAAGTCAGATACTAGTTCTAAGTGAGGCGAAGCAAACAAACAGTGCTATGTACGACTTATACGTAGGCTCTCCACGCATTCGAAAAGTCGTGCTAATTGGACTACAAAAATCGACGCCACACATCGAAAATGGGCGGAGATCTCGGAGTCGATCTGCTGGTAAATTTCCCATAATTTGTATCCCAACGGATACATGATCTCAATGTCTGACGACAGACCTCTTGGGCGTTGATTAGCCAAAGTCGCTCACGAAGAACTCACGAGTGCTCTTGGGCCTCTTGACAATTCGTCAAATGGTGGTATCTAATTAAGCTTCTAGCGAATTACGAGCTTTTTTTTAAAGTAGCGGAAACTTAGCATCATATGAAATAGGAGCATTTACAAGATCCATTATACTCATGTATAAATGGATT
>NW_026998905.1:0-1056 GCF_035044405.1 Drosophila montana | reverse complement strand
AAGGAAATGCAATACAAGATGCAGTTTTTGCCAAAATCGCTCCCAAACTGCGTGCAGCATACCGAGGAACCCAGTCGGCTGGAGTTCTTCTACCGAAAGATCTAGCAGAACAGCTGCTTAAAATCGGCAAAATTAGAATTGGATGGGCAATCTGCCGCATTCGTCATAAAACCATCCCCAGGAGATACTTCAAGTGCCTAGAATTCGGACACATCGCCACTAGGTGTAGAAGTAGCCACGATGAAACAGGCAAGTGCTACAACTGCGGTGGAACAGAGCATGCATCAAAAGCATGCCAAGAGAAGCCAGCGTGCATACTATGCACTCGAAAGGGCCAGAAAAACCCGGGACATAACTCCCTTAGTAGGTCATGTCCATTATTTGTAAAGGTTGCAAATAAAAGGAATTGAAAATGAAGGTACGACAACTTAATTTAAACCACTGCAGAGCTGCGCAGGAGCTACTTACCCAAACAGCCAGCGAGATACGAGCCGACGTGGCATTACTGAGCGAGCCATACACAGCAATGTCTGAAGAGAGTTGGGTCCAAAACACCGAACATGGTGCGGCTATATGGAGCTGCCACTCCTAGTGAGCGAAAGGAAAACTGCGCTGGGATACGCAAGAGCCAAGATCGGCGGCATCTACTAGTACAGCTGCTATCTGGCCCCCAGCATTCAACTCGATGAATACGCACGAATTCTCGACGAACTAGTGGCGGACGCGCAAACGCACTCCCTACTAGTCATTGCCGGCGATTTCAACGCGTGGGCAGTGGACTGGGGAAGCGCAGGACGAACCCACGAGGCTGCGCGCTGCTAGACGCCTTCGCAGTCCTCAACATAGCACTGCTAAATCCCGGGACCGAGCACACCTTTACCAAAGCAGGACGGGACTCAATAATCGACCTGACGTTCGCCAGCCCCACAATAGCAAGACGGGCCACATGGGAGGTGTCCCAGATGTACACGCATAGTGACCACCAGGCTATTGTCAGCAACACTAATGGTGCGCAAAACAAGCCCGACAGGCTTATTGGCAGAACACATTGCTTGG
>NW_026998904.1:0-634 GCF_035044405.1 Drosophila montana | reverse complement strand
TGTAGTATGCACATATGAGTTACATATAGCGAAGGCATACTGTACATAACATTTTATGTAAGCATGCAAATAGCAGCAACACATTGTTGCAATTAAGACAAACAAACAAACCAACCCAAGCGAGCGCGTAATATGATCGCCCTCTTACGAGTTAGGCCCAAAACGCTTGGTCAGCATTCTCACGCTGACCACTTATGACAAACACATATATACACATGTGCATAAGACTCTCTCTCGCTAAGCAATACATAAAGATATAAGCGCAGCTATGCGGCTTTATATATAAGAACATATATGTACATTAGGCTAAGAACGAACTTTATGCTGAAAGAATAAAGGAGAATAAATCATGAACTCAAACTGCACTGACGTGCATGTCTATTTATTTTAAACTAAACTTCGCACATTACATGGCGACCGTGACAGAGTCACGCAACGTAACTTAAAACGTAATGGAAAAAAGTGACATGTGACTGGAGTGCCAACAACAACAACAGCAACAACTGAAACAACGAAGCATCTGGAACGAGACACACACCCTGGCGAATCAAAAATTAACTGAGTGAGTACAGGGGGCATGAGCTCTAACAATACTTTAAAGCTAAAAAGGCGCAGTGGCATTAAAGAGCGGATC
>NW_026998903.1:0-545 GCF_035044405.1 Drosophila montana | reverse complement strand
CCCCCAAGGTACCGTGAAAACGTTCCACTTGCCCGTTGGATGTACTGTGTAGGGGCGGTGCGTTTGCGATCACAATGTCAAAGTTGTTTGACAACATTGATCTAATGGTCTCTGAGTTTAAGGACTTTTCGTTGTCACATTAAATCGTTTTTGTTTTAGGAAAGAAGTTTAACAATTGTAAAAGTGGTGTAGAAAAAAGTTCAAGCTGCACGTCAGTGCTGGTTTATAGTCATTTTTGGAATGTTCTTTATTCGGAACTCTATCCGCTTCAAAACCTAAGATATAGGTATTATTATATGTAAAGCTCTGTCGCAGCAGAGCATAATTGAAAGAGAGAGAGTGTGTGGTATGTGCATGCATTAGTGAGTACATATATGGTACTCTTGGTATATAAGCCAAGCGTGGGATATGCGCCGTCAGCTAAACGGCCAGCTAGAGTACTAGCGGTCCGCGCTGCGTAATATGACCCTGAGTCAATAAACTCAAGCGGCTCTGCGCTTTTGGCTTTATGTTTGTTATTGTATGCAACAAAGTGTCGCATACTT
>NW_026998902.1:0-690 GCF_035044405.1 Drosophila montana | reverse complement strand
CCAGAAAAACCAAACGTTTATTATTAAACCTTTTCTCCAATAAATTAAGTGCTATGGCATAATTATCGTTTGTTATTTCCAATGATCGAATTGCGTCCAGCGCTGAATCCTTCAGGCACGATCGAAGATGCTGCAGTTTTTCGATATCTGCTAAATCCGGATGATTGTCTATGACGGTTGTGAACCGAACCGAAATTTCGATAGAAATTGGTAACTCGTCGTCCTCACGCAATTGGCTACCAATTTCATCCAAGTCTAGCTCTTCGAGGCTAGTGTGAGTAATATCAAATGAGGCCTGAAGCCGCTCGATTTGCTTCAGCCGAACACTAAGACCGCACTCATCAGCGTGGGAATGCTGACTTAGCGTTGTTCAAAAGTGGGTGATCATATTTCACGCTCACTTGAATTGGTTTTGTTTATGTAATTTAACAAAGTGTTGCTGTTATATTTATGCTGAGTTCTTGGTACAGTGTTCCCTCGATATATGCGCATACTACATTTTCCTCCTTTTAAAAAAATGACGTAACAAAGTGGAGTTATTTTACTTATATATTAAAAATGTATTTATATATTTTTTTTGTGTAATAAAACTTTGAAAATATATTATGTTTAGAATGCATTTAGTATGTATTAATATTTTTTGTTTTTCTATATATATGTTTGCATATTAAATTTATTATGAATTAAAAA
>NW_026998901.1:0-1436 GCF_035044405.1 Drosophila montana | reverse complement strand
CGTTTGTTTTGATTATGGTTGTTGTTGGTTCATATGGGAAATGTTCAGACTTACGGACGGACAGACAGACGGACATGGTTAGATCGAGTCGGCTGTTGATACTGATCTAAAATATATATATACTTTATGGGGTCGGAGATGCTTCCTTCTGCCTGTTACATACATTTGCACTAATTCATTACACCCTTTTTACCCATTTTTAATGGGTTCAGGGTATAAAAACGCGTTTACCATTGAACTTTGTGGGTTCTTTATATCACATTTCGTTTGGTATAATGGACGCCGACGATAGGGAAGTAATGGAGGAAACATGAAAACATTACTTCAAAATCAACACAATTTAAACCAATTGCAGAAAAAAGGAGCCAGTATTCGAGTCAGCAGCAAATATAATAAAAAAGACCACAGAGAACATAAATATAAACTTTGAAAAGATGAACCAACGAGAAGACAACACGACCGAATTTCTCAAGGAAAGTTATTATGTTTATAAGGAATCCATTAACTTCTTCATATTAAGTAAGCAACTTAGTTCCTTATCCGATGAATAAAAAATAGCCTATCCGAAAAGTAAGTACTTCCAGGAAAAAGAAAAAATACAGAAATCAAGGAGATTTACACACTTTAAAAGCAAAGGGAATTTATATAGAGAATAAACTCATCATAAATGCCAAAATACCATTGTTCAGTAGGCACGTATCCCAGCTATTAAGAATTATTCAAGTATCAGTACAAAGAGGTGGACAGATGATAATGATACAGTTAGGCTCAGAATATTTAGTATATAACTTTGAGATGGATCCATACCATCTAATGATTGAGTGGCCATTAAACAAATGCCAAAAATAGCAATCAAACAAGCGAGTGTGTGAGGGGAATTGGCCTTGGAGCAGTGCCAGTAATAGCACCTGCGAAACGTCACTTTTTAAACCCAACAGACCATCGAATTGTGTCTATAGATAAATATTAACATCTTAAGAACTGTGCAAAAACACCACCAGAAATAGTGAACTTGACAGATCTAGAAGGGAAGACAAATTGTTAATTGCTCACTATAAGATGCAATCAGAAAGACAAGAAATCATTAATCCCTCTTACAAAGGAGAATTGAAAGAAATACCTAAAATTAAGTGGGATATCATTAACAGAAACTAAGATTAGTACTTCTAAGGAATTAAATAAGCTACTAAGTAAAGCTCAAGAATTAAAAGACCACCACGTTATATTAAAAGTGTGGACATGCTTCGTTACTGATTGTATTAATTTTAGTCGTAATTATTATTGTATATCTGATAAGAAAAATAAGTGTCACTAAAAAACTACAGGCCATCACCTTTGTCGGTCCTCCGCAGAATGTTCACACTACGCTAAGAAATGCCATGTTAGAAATATAAGTAGCATAGTTGAGAAAAATATCCTAATTAAAAACATTAGTT
>NW_026998900.1:0-32667 GCF_035044405.1 Drosophila montana | reverse complement strand
ATCTATCAACTTTATAAATTCTACTGTGTGCGAAAAATTTCGCATAACTTTTCTGAATTATTTTGAAAATTTCATCTGGTGCGTAAATTGCACAAGTCTTGTTCGGTCTTAGTATGTTTTTTAGTATTTCTGTCGTCTTTTGTTCGTTAAATTCCGGTTCGGTAATAGTTCGTCTAATTTTGTTTCTAAAAGGCATAGTTCTGAGGATTTTAGAGTTTTTGTCTATTGAAAATAACAATTGGATATTGTAGTCGTTTATCGGTTTTTTCTGATATATAAATATGATCATCTAGTTCTTCTAAATTGGAGTGTATAGTGTCTCTTGTGTTAGCAATTATCGATTCGTGATCGTTAACATGGGCTATTTGAATTCTACTTAATGCGTCTGCCACTACATTCTGTGATCCTTTTTATAGATAACTTCAAAATCGTAAATCTAATAGTTGGAGTTTCCAACGAACCAACTTTGAATTGGGTTATTTAAAACTCATTAGCCATAAAGGTAGGGTCTATAGTATTTTGTCGCCCAAATTATTGCTAACATTTCTTTTTCGAAGGTTGAGTAATATTGTTCCGTCTCAGACAAGGTTCTGCTGGCGAATACCACTGGTCTGTCTTTTCCTAATGTGCCCTGTGAAAGGACTGCTCCTTTCGCTACATTGCTAGCGTCAGTGGTTAGTATAAATTGTTTTGAAAAGTCTGGGTATTGGAGTATTGGGTCGTTGCATAATAATGTTTTGCAAAGCTCAAAGGTATCCGTGTATTCTTTGTGTATGGTTACTTGCTGTTTGCCTTTTAATTGTGTTGTAAGGGGTTTTGTGATCTTTGCGAAGTCCCTTATACATTTTCTGTAATAACCCAATAGTCCTAAAAAGGATTTTATTTCTTTTCTAGTTTTGGGGAGTGGGAATTTTTTTATTGTGTCAATTTTCTTTGGGTTTGGTTTTATACCGTCACTAGTCACAATGTGTCCTAAGTATTCTATTTCTTTTTTTTAAAAACTCAGATTTGTCCGGTTGCAGTTTTAGCTTTGCTTCTGTCAGTTTGTTAAATACTTGTTTTAAGTGTTCGATGTGTTCCTGGAGTGATGTTGAGAATATAATAATGTCGTCTAGATACTAGATACTGTCCATAATTCTTTGGAATGTCGCGGGTGCATTTGTTAGCCCGAAGGGCATTCTAGTGAACTCGTAGTGTCCGCCTTCAGCCGAAAATGCCGTTTTTGCTTTATCTTGGAGTGCCATCTTTATCTGATGGTATCCACTTGCTAAGTCAGGAATCGAAAAGTATTGTGCCCTTCCTATTCTGTCGAGTACGTCGTTGTTGGGCGTGGGGTTTATCTTTGTTAGTTTTTTCATTTAATTTTCGAATGTCCACAACCAATTTCCATTTTTTCTCTTGGGAGGCGTCATATTTTTTCGGTACTAGCCAGACTGAAGCACTCCAGGGTGAATGGCTGTTTCTTATAATGTCTTGGTCTAATAATTTATTTATTTGTGTTTTAACCTCGGCTCTTCGAAATGTCCGTATCTAAACGGTTTTGTGTAGATTGGTATATTGTCTATTGTCGTTTTATGAGGTTGGTGAATGTCAGTTTTTCCTGGTCGTTGTAAAATAAGTATGTAAAATGCATAATTTTATAATCTTCGTACGTTCTTCAGCGTTCAGGTGGTTTACTCGTATGTTGAGGTAGTTTGCTCTGTCCATTTCTTTTTCTTTGGTATTAATGACTATTGTAATCATATCTATATATTCGTTAATTTCAAATTGTTTTACCGGTAAGGGGGAGTCTAGATAAATTTTTTGAGGTTGGTCTGAATAATTGACCACTTCCATATAGCTTATGTGCTCTTTGGATTGATAAAGCCCTTCAGTAATGTATTTGAATTTCAGTTTCTAGAAAGGTGCCATTGTTGATGTTTACCGGGAGTGGTACTATGGCTTTAGAGTTTTCCTCTATTGTATAGGTTTGTGTGCTTTTGTTGTTTTGGATGAAAATTGGTAAGTTAGCTTGGGGTGTATGAACATATAGTTTTTCTAAGTCTAGTTTGGCTTTCAATTGGTGTAGAATGACGATATCTATTAGGCCATCGAAAAAGTCATGAAATTTTAATAAGAGCAATGTTAGTTTTCCACTGGTTTTAAATTCCTTGAATATGGGAAATTCGATTTTTTCGTAAAGTGTATGTTCGTTAAAACTGTTTTGATCTGAACTGGTATATAACTTGATTCTATTTATTTCCTGGGTAAACATAGGGTCAAGGAAAGAACTTGATACCCCTGTATCTATTAAGAATTTTAGCTGAGACTTCTATTTGATAATTTGATTATTCTTTAAAATTTTGTACATGGTCTGTCATCGTGTTTGCGTTTCTTTCTTCTATATTGTAAATTTGACTGTTAGGGTATCTCTGTGTCTGAGTACTAGCCTTTTCGGGTTTTGGCATAATTGCCGGTCTATTGGAATTGTTGTTCGAGCTATTGTTCCAGCTGTTATTTGATCGTTTCTGATTCTTGTTGTGTGGGTAATCGTTGTCCTGTCTCCTACCTTGTCCGTTATAAGAGTTTGAGTTATATGGCTTGTTCTTGTTAATTCTGTATTCTATTGGTTTGTCCTTTTGATCAGTTTGGTTTCTATTTCCTGATGGTCTTGCCCTTTCTGAAGTGTTATGTCTACTTCTGCATTTGATAGTAAATATCTCTTTCCTGAATTGCTGCGTCGTAAGCATCTTTAAGAGATGTAGGTCTCATTGCATTTAGAAATGCTCCTAAGAGTCCCCTTACTCCTGTTACGAAAGTGTTCAGGCATATTTTCATGGACGAATCTTTTTTTTGCTTTAATAATGCTATGTTCTATTTCTGTATTTTCTATTAGGTTGAATAGGGCTATTTTTATTTCGTTTCTTTGTTCGTACAGTCGGGTCACTGACGGATCTTTCTGTGTTAGCAAGTGTAAATCGTATAGAAGGGCTGATTCATCGCGTTTATCGGCAAAATTGTTTATAAGTGTCTTTTTAATTTGGTCCCAATCGAGTGGGATCCCTGCTGATAATATTACGTCATTGGCTTTTCCCTCTCATTAATAGTTGTCCGTACGGAGTGTGGTCTGTACCTCTAATTAGTAGTAAGATTTCTTCTACGTTTGTTATAAATTTTTGAAGTGCCTTAATGTTCCCGTCAAAGGGTGGCAGATAACGAATTGCATCTGAGATGCGCATGGATGCAAATACATTTTGGGGGTTAGTCGGTGTCGGTTGGTGTGGGGGTGGGGTATTCGAGGTCTATGCCATTGTTACCGCTATTTCTTGTGGAATATTCTTGGGTCTGGGTATAGTTTTTCGGGTAGTTACTTCTGTTATATCGGACAAACTAGCACTTATTCTTGTTCTACTTCTTATTGCTTTACTTTTCCTAATTTAGACATTAATATTTGTGATTTGTTATGTGTTGTTCTTATGCTTAGTAGTTTCTATATTGTTATGTATGTGTCTTATGTTAAAACTTAGATTATTATTATATGGTATTATGTGTTATTTTTTTGTATACTTATGGTAATGTGTCTTATTTCTAAGTTATTGTAAAAAATTTTTATTGCCTTTTGCAATGGTACTTGTAACCACCTCATTTTGTGTTCACTCTAATTTGGTTCGACTGCAGATTGGTTGAATGCGACGTATGGAACTTGCTCGATGCAATTCCCACCATTAATGCGATTCCACACATTCTTTAGTCTGTGGCCAAAAAAGAGATCATATTATTATCGTTGATAATATTGCATTTCCGCTATGGTTCTTTCTTAACCTTGAAGAGAATGACTGGATTATTTCTTGCCGAACATTGCGAAGTGCAGCATGTGTCAGTGACCTGTTGAAGCCAATCGAAATCGCTTTGCGCCAAATTAGCTTTACAACGCGGTTCGATGCCGCCCTTAAATATTAGTACATGCCTTCATTTATGTTTGAGCTCGCCATCGTATTGCTAAGTTCGATCTCAACATCTATCGTGTTTGTCGCGCTGCACTAATTCGTTCGAACCTCGCATTGCAACGGATTTGCTACGTCACACGATATGGCGTGGCCCGCTACTTATCGCATCACTTTTTAATTTCGTTAAGTTTGTATCTTTTATATGCACTTGTTTCTTTACTTGTAACGCTACCATTTCACTTTTGGTTTTTTGTTTTCTTTTTTGTGTTCTTATACTATTAATTTACATATTTGTTGTACTCCTACATTGTTATGAATACAGCGGCTACTATCATGACTAGTCCGAGTCCGGCTGCACCAGTTATCGTCCCTGGCCGAGAGATAACGCTGGAAATCCTGGTTGAAAGAGGGATCCTTAATCCAATTTCACTGTGTATTTAAATGTATAAAAGAATGTGTTTCCAATAAAGTGACCACTGGTGGGTTTGGTTGTTCAGTAGAGACTGATTTTACATTTTATTCTTTGATCTTAAGCTAAGCTAGTGTTTACAATAACTTTTGAAGTTGCTTCCCAACATGAGTCTGAGAATATGCTGAATTAGGTATTTTCGAATGCTAGCAACAAGAAATGTCGCAACCACATCCTCTTAAACTGCTTCGCTTGAAATTTGATACATTGTACTTAAACTGTAACAATGTACTCATGCCCTCTTGAGTGGGCAGCGAGAGTTAAGAGGAAAGGGGAAGGACTGCTGGAAGGATTTTACGAGGAGTTGTAAGTTGTACTGTTTACAAAAAACTTTAAAAAGATTTGAAGAGTATTCTGCTCCTTGGTCGCAGATTATTTTTTTTGGTATACTGAATGATTGTATAAATTTTTGGATTGCTTTAACCACATTTGTGCTATCCCGTATCGGGATTGTGGTACCTGTTGAAAATCGTGAAAATTTGTCGATTATTGTGATAATGTACTTTCCATTTATTGTGTATAGGTCTGTATGTGTGGTTTTTTGGGTGTTTCAGTTTCTTGAAATTGTATTTTAGGTGGGTGTCGATCGTACTTCAATGTTTTGCAGGTGTCACAGTTGTTAATTGTTTGCGTGACTTTTACTTTTATGTTTGGAAAAAACTATTGTCTTTTTTATTAGGCGGTGACCTCGTCAACGCCTCTATGATTAGACGAAATGTGTTGTCTACGGATTTCTTCTTCCTGAGTGTCTGCTGTTGTCAGGTCTATTAATTGAATCGTACATCTATCAACTTTATAAATTCTACTGTGTGCGAAAAATTTCGCATAACTTTTCTGAATTATTTTGAAAATTTCATCTGGTGCGTAAATTGCACAAGTCTTGTTCGGTCTTAGTATGTTTTTTAGTATTTCTGTCGACTTTTGTTCGTTAAATTCCGGTTCGGTAATAGTTCGTCTAATTTTGTTTCTAAAAGGCATAGTTCTGAGGATTTTAGAGTTTTTGTCTATTGAAAATATCAATTGGATATTGTAGTCGTTTATCGGTTTTTTCTGATATATAAATATGATCATCTAGTTCTTCTAAATTGGAGTGTATAGTGTCTCCTGTGTTAGCAATTATCGACTCGTGATCGTTAACATGGGCTTCTATTTGAATTCTACTTAATGCGTCTGCCACTACATTCTGTGATCCTTTTTATAGATAACTTCAAAATCGTAAATCTAATAGTTGGTGTTTCCAACGAACCAACTTTGAATTGGGTTATTTAAAACTCATGAGCCATAAAGGTAGGGTCTATAGTATTTTGTCGCCCAAATTATTGCTAACATTTCTTTTTCGAGGGTTGAGTAATTTTTTTCCGTCTCAGACAAGGTTCTGCTGGCGAATGACGCTGGTCTGTCTTTTCCTAATGTGCCCTGTGAAAGGACTGCTCCTATCGCTACATTGCTAGCGTCAGTGGTTAGTATAAATTGTTTTGAAAAGTCTGGGTATTGGAGTATTGGGTCGTTGCATAATAATGTTTTGCAAAGCTCAAAGGTATCCGTGTATTCTTTGTGTATGGTTACTTGCTGTTTGCCTTTTAATTGCGTTGTAAGGGGTTTTGTGATCTTTGCGAAGTCCCTTATACATTTTCTGTAATAACCCAATAGTCCTAAAAAGGATTTTATTTCTTTTCTAGTTTTGGGGAGTGGGAATTTTTTTATTGTGTCAATTTTCTTTGGGTTTGGTTTTATACCGTCACTAGTCACAATGTGTCCTAAGTATTCTATTTCTTTTTTTTAAAAACTCAGATTTGTCCGGTTGCAGTTTTAGCTTTGCTTCTGTCAGTTTGTTAAATACTTGTTTTAAGTGTTCGATGTGTTCCTGGAGTGATGTTGAGAATATAATAATGTCGTCTAGATACTAGATACTGTCCATAATTCTTCAGAATGTCGCGGGTGCATTTGTTAGCCCGAAGGGAATTCTAGTGAACTCGTAGTGTCCGCCTTCTTTGCTTTATCTTGGAGTGCCATCTTTATCTGATGGTATTTACTTGCTAAGTCAAGAATCAAAAAGTATTGTGCCCTTCCTATTCTGTCGAGTACGTCGTTGTTGGGCGTGGGGTATTTATCTTTGATAGTTTTTTCATTTAATTTTCGAATGTCCACAACCAATTTCCATTTTTTCTCTTGGGAGGCGTCATATTTTTTCGGTACTAGCCAGACTGAAGCACTCCAGGGTGAATGGCTGTTTCTTATAATGTCTTGGTCTAATAATTTATTTATTTGTGTTTTAACCTCGGCTCTTTCGAAATGTCCGTATCTAAACGGTTTTGTGTAGATTGGTATATTGTTTTTTTTCGGGATGTCGTGTTTTATGAGGTTGGTGAATGTCAGTTTTTCCTGGTCGTTGTAAAATAAGTATGTAAAATGCATAATTTTATAATCTTCGTACGTTCTTCAGCGTTAAGGTGGTTTACTCGTATGTTGAGGTGGTTTGCTCTGTCCGTTTCTTTTTCTTTGGTATTAATGTCTATTGTGATAATTTCTATATATTCGTTAATTTCAAATTGTTTTACCGGTAAGGGGGAGTCTAGATAAATTTATTGAGGTTGGTCTGAATAATTGACCACTTCCATATAGCTTATGTGCTCTTTGGCTTGATAAAGCCCTTCAGTAATGTTTACCGGGAGTGGTACTATGGCTTTAGAGTTTTCCTCGATTGTATAGGTTTGTGTGCTTTTGTTGTTTTGGATGAAAATTGGTAAGTTAGCTTGGGGTGTATGAACATATAGTTTTTCTAAGTCTAGTTTGGCTTTCAATTGGTGTAGAATGACGATATCTATTAGGCCATCGAAAAAGTCATGAAATTTGAATAAGAGCAATGTTAGTTTTCCACTGGTTTTAAATTCCTTGAATATGGGAAATTCGATTTTTTCGTAAAGTGTATGTTCGTTAAAACTGTTTTGATCTGAACTGGTATATAACTTGATTCTATTTATTTCCTGGGTAAACATAGGGTCAAGGAAAGAACTTGATACCCCTGTATCTATTAAGAATTTTAGCTGAGACTTCTATTTGATAATTTGATTATTCTTTAAAATTTTGTACATGGTCTGTCATCGTGTTTGCGTTTCTTTCTTCTATATTGTAAATTTGACTGTTAGGGTATCTCTGTGTCTGAGTACTAGCCTTTTCGGGTTTTGGCATAATTGCCGGTCTATTGGAATTGTTGTTCGAGCTATTGTTCCAGCTGTTATTTGATCGTTTCTGATTCTTGTTGTGTGGGTAATCGTTGTCCTGTCTCCTACCTTGTCCGTTATAAGAGTTTGAGTTATATGGCTTGTTCTTGTTAATTCTGTATTCTATTGGTCTGTCCTTTTGATCAGTTTGGTTTCTATTTCCTGATGGTCTTGCCCTTTCTGAAGTGTTATGTCTACTTCTGCATTTGATAGTAAATATCTCTTTCCTGAATTGCTGCGTCGTAAGCATCTTTAAGAGATGTAGGTCTCATTGCATTTAGAAATGCTCCTAAGAGTCCCCTTACTCCTGTTACGAAAGTGTTCAGGCATATTTTCATGGACGAATCTTTTTTTTGCTTTAATAATGCTATGTTCTATTTCTGTATTTTCTATTAGGTTGAATAGGGCTATTTTTATTTCGTTTCTTTGTTCGTACAGTCGGGTCACTGACGGATCTTTCTGTGTTAGCAAGTGTAAATCGTATAGAAGGGCTGATTCATCGCGTTTATCGGCAAAATTGTTTATAAGTGTCTTTTTAATTTGGTCCCAATCGAGTGGGATCCCTGCTGATAATATTACGTCATTGGCTTTTCCCTCTCATTAATAGTTGTCCGTACGGAGTGTGGTCTGTACCTCTAATTAGTAGTAAGATTTCTTCTACGTTTGTTATAAATTTTTGAAGTGCCTTAATGTTCCCGTCAAAGGGTGGCAGATAACGAATTGCATCTGAGATGCGCATGGATGCAAATACATTTTGGGGGTTAGTCGGTGTCGGTTGGTGTGGGGGTGGGGTATTCGAGGTCTATGCCATTGTTACCGCTATTTCTTGTGGAATATTCTTGGGTCTGGGTATAGTTTTTCGGGTAGTTACTTCTGTTATATCGGACAAACTAGCACTTATTCTTGTTCTACTTCTTATTGCTTTACTTTTCCTAATTTAGACATTAATATTTGTGATTTGTTATGTGTTGTTCTTATGCTTAGTAGTTTCTATATTGTTATGTATGTGTCTTATGTTAAAACTTAGATTATTATTATATGGTATTATGTGTTATTTTTTTTTATACTTATGGTAATGTGTCTTATTTCTAAGTTATTGTAAAAAATTTTTATTGCCTTTTGCAATGGTACTTGTAACCACCTCATTTTGTGTTCACTCTAATTTGGTTCGACTGCAGATTGGTTGAATGCGACGTATGGAACTTGCTCGATGCAATTCCCACCATTAATGCGATTCCACACATTCTTTAGTCTGTGGCCAAAAAAGAGATCATATTATTATCGTTGATAATATTGCATTTCCGCTATGGTTCTTTCTTAACCTTGAAGAGAATGACTGGATTATTTCTTGCCGAACATTGCGAAGTGCAGCATGTGTCAGTGACCTGTTGAAGCCAATCGAAATCGGTTTGCGCCAAATTAGCTTTACAACGCGGTTCGATGCCGCCCTTAAATATTAGTACATGCCTTCATTTATGTTTGAGCTCGCCATCGTATTGCTAAGTTCGATCTCAACATCTATCGTGTTTGTCGCGCTGCACTAATTCGTTCGAACCTCGCATTGCAACGGATTTGCTACGTCACACGATATGGCGTGGCCCGCTACTTATCGCATCACTTTTTAATTTCGTTAAGTTTGTATCTTTTATATGCACTTGTTTCTTTACTTGTAACGCTACCATTTCACTTTTGGTTTTTTGTTTTCTTTTTTGTGTTCTTATACTATTAATTTACATATTTGTTGTTCTCCTACATTGTTATGAATACAGCGGCTACTATCATGACTAGTCCGAGTCCGGCTGCACCAGTTATCGTCCCTGGCCGAGAGATAACGCTGGAAATCCTGGTTGAAAGAGGGATCCTTAATCCAATTTCACTGTGTATTTAAATGTATAAAAGAATGTGTTTCCAATAAAGTGACCACTGGTGGGTTTGGTTGTTCAGTAGAGACTGATTTTACATTTTATTCTTTGATCTTAAGCTAAGCTAGTGTTTACAATAACTTTTGAAGTTGCTTCCCAACATGAGTCTGAGAATATGCTGAATTAGGTATTTTCGAATGCTAGCAACAAGAAATGTCGCAACCACATCCTCTTAAACTGCTTCGCTTGAAATTTGATACATTGTACTTAAACTGTAACAATGTACTCATGCCCTCTTGAGTGGGCAGCGAGAGTTAAGAGGAAAGGGGAAGGACTGCTGGAAGGATTTTACGAGGAGTTGTAAGTTGTACTGTTTACAAAAAACTTTAAAAAGATTTGAAGAGTATTCTGCTCCTTGGTCGCAGATTATTTTTTTTGGTATACTGAATGATTGTATAAATTTTTGGATTGCTTTAACCACATTTGTGCTATCCCGTATCGGGATTGTGGTACCTGTTGAAAATCGTGAAAATTTGTCGATTATTGTGATAATGTACTTTCCATTTATTGTGTATAGGTCTGTATGTGTGGTTTTTTGGGTGTTTCAGTTTCTTGAAATTGTATTTTAGGTGGGTGTCGATCGTACTTCAATGTTTTGCAGGTGTCACAGTTGTTAATTGTTTGCGTGACTTTTACTTTTATGTTTGGAAAAAACTATTGTCTTTTTTATTAGGCGGTGACCTCGTCAACGCCTCTATGATTAGACGAAATGTGTTGTCTACGGATTTCTTCTTCCTGAGTGTCTGCTGTTGTCAGGTCTATTAATTGAATCGTACATCTATCAACTTTATAAATTCTACTGTGTGCGAAAAATTTCGCATAACTTTTCTGAATTATTTTGAAAATTTCATCTGGTGCGTAAATTGCACAAGTCTTGTTCGGTCTTAGTATGTTTTTTAGTATTTCTGTCGACTTTTGTTCGTTAAATTCCGGTTCGGTAATAGTTCGTCTAATTTTGTTTCTAAAAGGCATAGTTCTGAGGATTTTAGAGTTTTTGTCTATTGAAAATATCAATTGGATATTGTAGTCGTTTATCGGTTTTTTCTGATATATAAATATGATCATCTAGTTCTTCTAAATTGGAGTGTATAGTGTCTCCTGTGTTAGCAATTATCGACTCGTGATCGTTAACATGGGCTTCTATTTGAATTCTACTTAATGCGTCTGCCACTACATTCTGTGATCCTTTTTATAGATAACTTCAAAATCGTAAATCTAATAGTTGGTGTTTCCAACGAACCAACTTTGAATTGGGTTATTTAAAACTCATGAGCCATAAAGGTAGGGTCTATAGTATTTTGTCGCCCAAATTATTGCTAACATTTCTTTTTCGAGGGTTGAGTAATTTTTTTCCGTCTCAGACAAGGTTCTGCTGGCGAATGACGCTGGTCTGTCTTTTCCTAATGTGCCCTGTGAAAGGACTGCTCCTATCGCTACATTGCTAGCGTCAGTGGTTAGTATAAATTGTTTTGAAAAGTCTGGGTATTGGAGTATTGGGTCGTTGCATAATAATGTTTTGCAAAGCTCAAAGGTATCCGTGTATTCTTTGTGTATGGTTACTTGCTGTTTGCCTTTTAATTGCGTTGTAAGGGGTTTTGTGATCTTTGCGAAGTCCCTTATAAATTTTCTGTAATAACCCAATAGTCCTAAAAAGGATTTTATTTCTTTTCTAGTTTTGGGGAGTGGGAATTTTTTTATTGTGTCAATTTTCTTTGGGTTTGGTTTTATACCGTCACTAGTCACAATGTGTCCTAAGTATTCTATTTCTTTTTTTTAAAAACTCAGATTTGTCCGGTTGCAGTTTTAGCTTTGCTTCTGTCAGTTTGTTAAATACTTGTTTTAAGTGTTCGATGTGTTCCTGGAGTGATGTTGAGAATATAATAATGTCGTCTAGATACTAGATACTGTCCATAATTCTTTGGAATGTCGCGGGTGCATTTGTTAGCCCGAAGGGAATTCTAGTGAACTCGTAGTGTCCGCCTTCTTTGCTTTATCTTGGAGTGCCATCTTTATCTGATGGTATTTACTTGCTAAGTCAAGAATCAAAAAGTATTGTGCCCTTCCTATTCTGTCGAGTACGTCGTTGTTGGGCGTGGGGTATTTATCTTTGATAGTTTTTTCATTTAATTTTCGAATGTCCACAACCAATTTCCATTTTTTCTCTTGGGAGGCGTCATATTTTTTCGGTACTAGCCAGACTGAAGCACTCCAGGGTGAATGGCTGTTTCTTATAATGTCTTGGTCTAATAATTTATTTATTTGTGTTTTAACCTCGGCTCTTTCGAAATGTCCGTATCTAAACGGTTTTGTGTAGATTGGTATATTGTTTTTTTTCGGGATGTCGTGTTTTATGAGGTTGGTGAATGTCAGTTTTTCCTGGTCGTTGTAAAATAAGTATGTAAAATGCATAATTTTATAATCTTCGTACGTTCTTCAGCGTTAAGGTGGTTTACTCGTATGTTGAGGTGGTTTGCTCTGTCCGTTTCTTTTTCTTTGGTATTAATGTCTATTGTGATAATTTCTATATATTCGTTAATTTCAAATTGTTTTACCGGTAAGGGGGAGTCTAGATAAATTTATTGAGGTTGGTCTGAATAATTGACCACTTCCATATAGCTTATGTGCTCTTTGGCTTGATAAAGCCCTTCAGTAATGTTTACCGGGAGTGGTACTATGGCTTTAGAGTTTTCCTCGATTGTATAGGTTTGTGTGCTTTTGTTGTTTTGGATGAAAATTGGTAAGTTAGCTTGGGGTGTATGAACATATAGTTTTTCTAAGTCTAGTTTGGCTTTCAATTGGTGTAGAATGACGATATCTATTAGGCCATCGAAAAAGTCATGAAATTTGAATAAGAGGAATGTTAGTTTTCCACTGGTTTTAAATTCCTTGAATATGGGAAATTCGATTTTTTCGTAAAGTGTATGTTCGTTAAAACTGTTTTGATCTGAACTGGTATATATATATAACTTGATTCTATTTATTTCCTGGGTAAACATAGGGTCAAGGAAAGAACTTGATACCCCTGTATCTATAAGAATTTTAGCTGAGACTTCTATTTGAAAATTTGATTGTTCTTTAAAATTTTGTACATGGTCTGTCATCGTGTTTGCGTTTCTTTCTTCTATATTGTAAATTTGACTGTTAAGGTATCTCTGTGTCTGAGTACTAGCCTTTTCGGGGTTTGGCATAATTGCCGGTCTATTGGAATTGTTGTTCGAGCTATTGTTCCAGCTGTTATTTGATCGTTTCTGATTCTTGTTGTGTGGGTAATCGTTGTCCTGTCTCCTACCTTGTCCGTTATAAGAGTTTGAGTTATATGGCTTGTTCTTGTTAATTCTGTATTCTATTGGTTTGTCCTTTTGATCAGTTTGGTTTCTATTTCCTGATGGTCTTGCTCTTTCTGAAGTGTTACGTCTACGTCTGCATTCTTGATAGTAAATATCTCTTTCCTGAATTGCTGCGTCGTAAGCATCTTTAAGAGATGTAGGTCTCATTGCCCTTAGAAATGCTCCTAAGAGTCCCCTTACTCCTGTTACGAAAGTGTCCAGGCATATTTTCATGGACGAATCTTTTTTTTGCTTTAATAATGCTATGTTCTATTTCTGTATTTTCTATTAGGTTGAATAGGGCTATTTTTATTTCGTTTCCTTGTTCGTACAGTCGGGTCAATGACGGGTCTTTCTGTGTTAGCAAGTGTAAATCGTATAGAAGGGCTGATTCATCGCGTTTATCTGCAAAATTGTTTATAAGTGTCTTTTTAATTTGGTCCCAATCGAGTGGGATCCCTGCTGATATTACGTCATTGGCTTTTCCCTCTCATTAATAGTTGTCCGTACGGAGTGTGGTCTGTACCTCTAATTAGTAGTAAGATTTCTTCTACGTTTGTTATAAATTCATGAAGTGCCTTAATGTTCCCGTCAAAGGGTGGCAGATAACGAATTGCATCTGAGATGCGCATGGATGCAAATACATTTTGGGGGTTAGTCGGTGTCGATTGGTGTGGGGGTGGGGTTTTTCGAGGTCTATGCCATTGTTACCGCTATTTCTTGTGGAATATTCTTGGGTCTGGGTATAGTTTTTCGGGCAGTTACTTCTGTTATATCGGACAAACGAGCACTTATTCTTGTTCTACTTCTTGTTAACGTTTGCTTTACTTTTCCTAATTTAGACATTAATATTTGTGTTTTGTTATGTGTTGTTCTTATGCTTAGTAGTTTCTATATTGTTATGTATGTGTCTTATGTTAAAACTTAGATTATTATTATATGGTATTATGTGTTATTTTTTTGTATACTTATGGTAATGTGTCTTATTTCTAAGTTATTGTATGTTTGTGTGCAGCTGTTTGTATTTATGATGAATCGCTGTGTGGTGTATTTTTGTGTTTCACAATGTTCTGTAATAAGAGATACTTTAGTATTTTATTTCTTTCATAATCTTAACTTACATCTTGTGAATGTATAGTAGTATTGGTAGTTTATTAAATTTTTTTTTTTGTGAATTTGATCAAAAAAAATTGTATATATGTATGTATAACTTGTATATAGCTTTATTTATATTCTTTTATTTTTTTTTTTTTGTTAAAAAAAAATTTATTTTGCCTTTTGCAATGGTACTTGTAACCACCCCATTTTGTGTTCACTCTAATTTGGTTCGACTGCAGATTGGTTGAATGCGACGTATGGAACTTGCTCGATGCAATTCCCACCATTAATGCGATTCCACACATTCTTTAGTCTGTGGCCAAAAAATCATATCGTTGATAATATTGCATTTCCGCTATGGTTCTTTCTTAACCTTGAAGAGAATGACTAGTTTATTTCTTGCCGAACATTGCGAAGTGCAGCATGTGTCAGTGACCTGTTGAAGCCAATCGAAATTGGTTTGCGCGAAACTAGCTTTACAACGCGGTTCGATGCCGCCCTTAAATATTAGTACATGCCTTCATTTATGTTTGAGCTCGCCATCGTATTGCTAAGTTCGATCTCAACATCTATCGTGTTTGTCGCGCCGCACTAATTCGTTCGAACCTCGCATTGCAACGGATTTGCTACGTCACACGATATGACGTGGCCCGCTACTTGTTGCATCACTTTTTAATTCCGTTATTTTTGTATCTTTTATATGCACTTGTTTCTTTACTTGTAACGCTACCATTTCACTTTTGGTTTTTTGTTTTCTTTTTTGTGTACTTATACTATTAATTTACATATTTGTTGTTCTCCTACATTGATATGAATACAGCGGCTACTATCATGATTAGTCCGAGTCCGGCTGCACCAGTTATCGTCCCTGGCCGAGAGATAACGCTGGAAATCCTGGCTGAAAGAGGGATCCTTAATCAAATTTCACTGTGTATTTAAATGTATAAAAGAATGTGTTTCCAATAAAGTGACCACTGGTGGGTTTGGTTGTTCAGTAGAGACTGATTTTACATTTTATTCTTTGATCTTAAGCTAAGCTAGTGTTTACAATAACTTTTGAAGTTGCTTCCCAACATGAGTCTGAGAATATGCTGAATTAGGTATTTTCGAATGCTAGCAACAAGAAATGTCGCAACCACATCCTCTTAAACTGCTTCGCTTGAAATTTGATACATTGTACTTAAACTGTAACAATGTACTCATGCCCTCTTGATTGGGCAGCGAGAGTTAAGAGGACAACCAAAAAAATAGAGAAAACAGGATAAAGTGAGAGTGGCCAATGAGAGTGAACATGGTACCACGGTGAAAGGGTAAACGAGTGCAGCGAGAAGGTACTGTAGAGTGAGGGCAGTACGCAGCGTCACTTTTTAGGGTGGTCAACTAAAGTGCGAAGTGAGTTTCGTTTTGCGGCTCGGTATAAAATAAAAATCAAAATAAAAATAATAAAAATTAAATTAATTTTAAAAAAAAATAATTAAAATGAAATAATTAAAATTAATTAATGTCATACGACATACGTGCCACGGGCAAGGCCGGGTTATACCCGATAGTTATTTATATGTTTAATTAATTTTATTTTTATTTTGATTTTATTTCAATTATTTTAATTTTTAAGTGTTTTATTTTGATTTTTATTTTATACCGAGCCGCAAAATAAAAGTCACTTCGCACTTTAGTTGACCACCCTAAAAAGTGACGCTGCGTACTGGCCTCACTCCACAGAACCTTTTCGCTGCACTCGTTTACTCTTTCACCGTGGTACCATGTTCACTCTCATTGGGAACTCTCACTTTATCCCCTTTTTTTTGAACACCAAAGAAAAAACTTAAAAAATACTTTAGCGCACTTTTCACGTCCCAGTCCACTTGCGTTTTTACTTGTTCCCTTTTTTTTTCCTGTTTTCTCTTTTATTTTTTTTGGTTGTTGTATTTAAAAAAAAAACCACTTATCATAAGGCAGCGTTCAACTTATGCCGACGCCGTTGTTACTTCACACTTTTCACACTTTCCACGCTGCGCTCACTTACAGCCCAATTTCGACGCGTACCGAACGATTTTGCCCCACTGTAGGCTCAGGCAGCTGTGCCGTTGGCATGCGCTCTGCTAACTCGCGACACACGCTTGTGCGTGTGAGCGTGTATAAGTGTGTGAGCGCACACATTAGCGCGCTTAAAGATATTCGCTCGATCAGCGAGAAGTTTTATGGCCGTCCATTAGTTTTTCGTGTCTCTTCTTTGCTATTTCTCTCATGCCATCACTTGCCTGCCTGCACATGTGTGGTTGCTGCTGACACCCCAGTGGGAATTTTGATGTTCCCTTTTCTATGCCGCGGGCAGCTAACTTTTCAGCTAGCACTGCCTTTTTGACTCTGAATCCACTCTTGTGGCACTTACGGGGGCTTTTAGGCAACGTAAATGTCACGCCCCTTTACGCCGAGGGTCCCTGCTCGGGCGTCACTTGTAAAGTAGCAACTTGGCCGGGGTGGTAACGTAAAGCTGAAAAGGGGGGTTTAGAGAACTGTAGGGAAGACTCCGCCACAGAGGGATTTATATCTTTGGAAAGAGGAAAGGGAACCGCTGGTCTTACTCCGCTGCGGTTGGGTTAGGGTAGGTCAGCGTGATGGGTACTGCTGGGATCACTCCGCCGCAGAATAAAAAGCCTGTAAAACACACACAATCGCTATACGGTCTGCACCGCCGACTTGTACAAAATAATGCGAACACCGAAGGAATTTATGTATTATTGTTCGCACTTTATTTCTATTCAACTTTCCCTGCTGCACCGTCACTTCTTATCTTCTTTTCTATACTCCTAACCTCCGGCTACCTCCCGCTTACCCTAAGTCTTGTTGTCCGTCGTCGCACTCGCACGTCTCCTACTTACTCTCGCTGAAATCCAATTGATGCTGCTGATCAGCCTCAGCAGCTCTCAGCCCTTTTTCGACCTTTTCGCTCTCCGGCGAAAACTCTCTCGCAAGCATTTGCTCTCTTCTACTCCTACTGTTAACATTTTAGGAGTCAGAGTTGCTTATGATTAAATTTCATTTGCAATCGGCCTCTCTTAATTTAATGCATGTACTCATAAACGATAAGTAATTTTATTTCAGATTTCACTTAACTCCATTGTTTACTCTTAACCTATGATTGTTGTATGTTTTTTTATAATATTAGTGGGTCTATTGTGCGTCCGCGATCGAATGTGCATTGAGCTGCCTATAATCGATGCACATTCTTCTTTTTGTCTTCTTTTTCACCAGCACAATCGGCGCACTGTACGGGCTCCCGCCTGGAGCAATTCCTCCACTTGCTTGTCGATGACTTGCTGCATCGCCGGGTTCCTTGGGTAGTACCTCTGCTTGATGGGCTCGTTGTCCTTCTTCACACTCCCCTCAAACACACAAACACCTCGAATCGCGCCAACTCCGCCTCCTGAAGCACCTGTAGACTGGGCTCCAGGTCTGCTGGCCAGATGTCCTCACTACTTGGACTCTCCTCTCCAGACCCTTCACCGCAACTAGCCTCGTGACTAGTTCTCGCGGCCGGGCTCTCCCCGGCGACTAGTTCACCTGCTAGCACAACTCTGTCTGACGTGTGAGGTTGATCCTCTTGCCCGTTGGATCCAGCCACCCTACCCAGCTTCCCGCTTTCAGATGCTATACCTAGAATCACTTGATCTAGCATCGATGCCATTATTAGAAGAGGCACCTTCTCCGCGCAGGCCCCACTAATGAAGGACCGGGTAGCACCGGTGTCGATTGTTGCCGCGTATTTCTCCTCGCCGATTCTGACCGTCGGGACGTCACGACCCCCCTTGACTCGCAAGATCTTTACTGGTTCCGGCTCCGTTGACATCGCTGCCCATCCGCTCCCGGTCCGGATGGTGCCGCTGGCCGATTCCCTGAGCCGGGCGTCTACAGCATTCATGGCTGCTCACCCCTCTGGTTCCACATTGCATACAAAAGACCACCTGAGGGTTGGAACATTCTCTCCTAAAATGCCCCTCTTGCCCGCATCGAGAGCATATCGGGCGTCTCCTAGCTGTCCCTCCAGATTCCTGACCAATCATCCTCAGTGCCGGTAGTGCTGGTAGAGAGCCACCCCGCCGATTGGCGATGAGGCTACCCTGAAAGGGTTGTTTATGCCGGTCGTTGTCTGCGTTTGCCCGTCGCCTAGATACGTGCCCATGCTATTCCCTAGTTGAGTTCGCGAACCAGATGGATACTGTTGACCCTGCTGTCTTATCCCTTCGTATTCGACGGCTAGCTGTATGAGCTTCGACAGCGATGAGAAATCGTGTCTCCGCACATCCAATTTATACTCTGGGTCTGCGTTGTCGTATATCCTACTTAGTTCTCTCTCCGGGCTGTAACCAGCGTGATGCACCAACGTCCTTATGTCCACCACATACTGTTTGAATCCTTCGCCATCTCGTTGACGACAAACCCGAATTTCGTCTTCTAACAATTCAAACTAACGCGGGGGCAAAAAGAAATCCAAGAACACCTCCTGGAATTCATCCCATGACACGTCCCTTAGCCCGCTCGTCATGAACCAGCGAGCGGCTTCGCCGATCATGGCCTCTTTCATCGCCCTAGGTAACCTGTCTGGGTCGATGTCGTATGACAGGGCTCGATCCTCGATGGCCTCCACGATTTACAATGGATCAGTCTGTCCATCGAATTGTATACCCCACTTGCTGACTTTTTCGGGTAGGATGCAGTGTCCCCTCAACTCCAATGGTAATCGCGTCGGTGTTGATGGGGCACCCTCAGCAGCACGGGTTTTTTAATATTATGACAGAGCTCCAAGTTTCGTTTCCTTCTTTGTGTTGTACTTCTGTCTCCGTAAGCTAGTCTGTTCCGATTATATTATTTTGATTTATATTTTACTTATTCTATTTTTTTATTTCTTATAATTATTTTATTTAAGTTATTTTTGTTTTTATTTTATTTCAATTAGTTTTATTTTTAATTATTTTATTTTGATTTTATTTTAATTATATTTAATTTTAATTATTTTTTTTTGATTTTATTTTAATTATTTATACTTTTAATTAATTTTATTTTTATTTTGATTCTATTTCAATTATTTTAATTTTTTTATTTAATTTTGATTTTTGTTTTATACCGAGCCGCAAAATAAAAGTCACTTCGCACTTTATTTGACCACCCTAAAAAGTGACGCTGCGTAACGGCCTCACTCTACAGTACCTTTTCGCTGCACTCGTTTATTCTTTCACCGTGGTACCATGTTCACTCTCATTGGCCACTCTCACTTTATCCCCTTTTTTTTGAGCACCAAAGAAACTTAAAAAAATACTTTAGCGCACTTATCTCGTCCGAGTTCACTTGCGTTTTTACTTGTTCCCTTTTTTTTCCTGTTTTCTCTTTTGGTTGTTGTATTCAAAAAAAAACTCGACTTATCATAAGGCAGCGTTCAACTTATGCCGACGCCGTTGTTACTTCACACTTTTCACATTTTCCACGCTGCGCTCACTTATAGCCCAATTTCGACGCGTACCGAACGATTTTGCCCCACGGTAGGCTCAGGCAGCTGTGCCGTTGGCACGCGCTCTGCTAACTCGCGACACACGCTTGTGCGTGTGAGCGTGTATTAGTGTGTGAGCGCACACACTAGCGCGCTTGAAGATATTCGCTCGATCAGCGAGAAGTTTTATGGCCGTCCATTAGTTTTTCGTGTCTCTTCTTTGCTATTTCTCTCATGCCATCACTTGCCTGCCTGCACATGTGTGGTTGCTGCTGACACCCCAGTGGGACTTTTGATGTTCCCTTTTCTATGCCGCGGGCAGCTAACTTCTCAGCTAGCACTGCCTTTTGACCCTGAATCCACTCTTGTGGCAATTACGCTTACGGCTTTTAGGCCACGCTAATGCCACGCCCCTTTAAGCCGAGGGTCCCTGCTCGGGCCACTTGTAAAGTAGCAACTTGGCCGGGGTGGTAAAACTCAATCTTACCAGATTCACTCTACAAGAAATTTGTAGTTTGCCGAGACGTAAAGCAGAAAAGGGGGGTTTAGAGAACTGTACGGAAGACTCCGCCACAGAGGGATTTATATCTTTGGGAAGAGAAAAGGGAACCGCTGGACTCACTCCGCTGCGGTTGGGTTAGGGTAGGTCAGCGTGATGGGTACTGCTGGGATCACTCAGCCGCAAAATAAAATGCCTGCAAAAGACACACAATCGCTATACGGTCGATACCGCCGACTTGTACAAAATAATGCGAACACCGAAGGAATTTATGTATTATTGTTCGCACTTTCTTTCTATTCAACTTTCCCTGCTGCACAGTCACTTCTTATATCCTTTTCTATACTCCTAACCTCGCGGCTACCTCGCGTGTACCCTAAGTCTTGTTGTCCGTCGTCGCACGCGCATGTCTCGTACTTACTCTCGCTGAAATCCAACTGATGCTGCTGATCAGCCTCAGCAGCTCACAACCCTTTTTCGACCTTTTCGCTCTCCGTCGAAAACTCTTTCGCAAGCATTTGGTCTCTTCTACTCCTACTGTTAATGATTAAATTTCATTTGCAATCGTCCTCTCTTAATTTAATGCATGTACTCTTAAACGATAAGTAATTTTATTTCAGATTTCGCTGTACTCCAATGTTTATTCTTAACCTATGATTATTGTATGTTTTTTATAATATTGGTGGGTCTATTGTGACTCCGCGTCACAATGTATAGTTTTCCATTTTTACCAAATCAGCCTGCCTATGCTCATCGATTCCATTGCAACTCATTAACTATTTCCCTCTTGCTCATGGTGGTGTGTTCCTTTTTTTTTTGAGTTTTTTGGGATGTTTAAAAGCTTTAATGGATTTTTCTCGCCTTTATTTTGCATTCCTACATTCTTTAACACACTGTTTGGAGTAGTATAGTATTTAAATACAAAATCCTCGAGACTAACTATTTTTATACCCTGAACCCATTGAAAATGGGTTCACCTCCCCGCTAACACCAATAAGCTATAAATCATGTTAGTAAACCAACTTGTATTGCCTACCTAAGCCACAATTTAAATTCAATTGTCATTTTGAGAATGCACGAATATTTTATAGTATATTTATATACTACTGAAAAATATCATCAAGATCGGTTAAGAAACACGAAGAAAATGTGTTTTGGCCTGCCAACACGAGCAGCAGCAAGCGCAAATTCCAAGAATTTCTGAATACATGTACACACACACATTCATGCGCGCCTGCTTTGAATTCTATCAACATCATTGCAATTGCGATTGTATTGTTTTCTGTACTGCTATTTTAATTCGTTTTTTCTCATTAATACTTAATTATTGGTGGGGCTATTGAGTAGAGGCGGCAGAAAGTTGCACGGTCAGTTACGAGTTCGAACCCTGCTGAGGAAACTATATATATTTTTTTTTTGGCTTGTGTGGATGTTGTGTAGAGGCGGCAGCAAGTAATGCGGTCAGTTGCGAGTTCAAACCCAAGGAAACATATTTTTTTCTTTAATTATACCCTGAACCCATTGAAAATGGGTAAAAAGGGAATAATGTATTAGTGCAAATGTATGTAACAGGCAGAAGGAAGCATCTGCGACTCCATAAAGTATATATATTCTTGATCAGCATCAGCAGCCGAGTCAATTTACCCATGTCCGTCTGTCAGTCCATCTGTCCTTACGTCCGTCTGTCTGTATGTATGAACGCAGGGATCTCAGAACCTATTAGAGCTAGAGACTTGCAAATTTATCTGTAGGTCCTTCTAGTCCATGCGCGGATCGAGTCTGTTTCCGATAATCGATAACTTGCCCCGTTTCCAAGTAATTGATACAAATCGAAATCCTGTTTTTTGAGCAATTTTGGTAAATAATAAGCGCTAGAGTCACCAAACTTTACATGTTGCTTCTAGAATAGTATATCAAGTATCTTTCATTTTATAGCTATTGAGTCGAGGCGGCGGAAAGTAGCACGGTCAGTTGAGAGTAAAATCCCTGCCAAGGAAACATATTTTTCTTTTTTAATTTATCGTTATTACTACTTAAACAAACGAGCGCGTAGCACGAGCTGCGTTGGGTGCTGGAATAAGAGGGTTCAGGGTATCCCCTAGTCGAGCGCTCTCGACTAGAACCTCTTACTTGTTTTATTAAGTTCATATTATTTTGTCAAAGTATTCTTTCCCCAATTTCCCAACTTTCAATTTTCTTAAAATTCTCAGTGTTGTATTTATCACTTGTCTACGGATATGTGAATAACTAAACCATTTAATATTTAATATATTTATAATAGTTCAGTTGTATTAAGTGAACCTTTCAACAATGCAATTGACTTCCTAATTGTGGCATTTTCCTTGTTAATAATCTCTCTCAACGAAATATTTTCACTATTGATATACGTATTCAAAAACGTTGTAAAGTAGTATTCTAGCCGGGGTTATAAAACACAATCTCACCAAGTCCACTCTACAAGAAATTTGTATTTTTCCGAGACGCGATGCTGAAAGGGGGGTAGAGAGCTGTAGGGATCGCTCCGCCAAAGAGTGATTAATCTTATGGGAAAGGGGAGGGGAATCGCTGGGATCTCTCCGCCGCGGCTAGGGTTATGGTTGATCAGCGTGATGCCTGCTGGGATCGCTACGCCGCAGAATGTGGGGCTGAAATTAAGCAATTCCTATTCGGCTGCGATCGTCTAATTGTTGACAAAAGCACTTCAAGTATAATTGCTCCTATTTATCTTGTTGTTGTCTCTTTGCCTAACTTCACGGCTGCCTCGCGGTTTCGCTAAGTCTCCCTTTTGTGGTTGTGTTCACACGTCCGATACTCACGCTTGCCGAAATCAAACTGAAGTCGCTGATAAACCTCAGCATCTTATGCCCCTTTTCGCCGTGCGGCGAAAACTCTCTTTCTTTGGGTTGTTCTCTCGCCTGCTATTCCTATTAACATTTTAGGAGTCAGAGTTGTTTTTAATTAGATCTATGCTATAATCGACTTCCTACATTAATTTCTTTTCCTTAACTAAATGAAAATAAAATTAGTAAGATAACTTCGATAATTCCATGTCTTATTTTCTTCTAATTTATTTTATAGCCATTGTGACCCTGCCTCTCAACGTCTTAAGTTCATTTAAGCTAATTGTATTTATACTTTTTAATTTAACATTTTCACTTATAAGATGTTCTCTCAATTCACTATTTTCACTATTAATGTACGTATACAAGTAATTTTTTGATTCTTGCAAGATTTTCTCATAACGAATACTATTCTTCATTAACATGTGTATTATTATACAATTAATATCACTTCTCAGTTTTGGAATTTCTATGTTTAATTTATTTAAGCATTCGTTTATAGATTTTTCTACTGCATCAACTTATTATGTATGAGAAGCTCCAAATCCTCTTTTGATTTGTATAATATATTTTGAACATAAATGTTATTATCAACCGTATCTCTCTTTTTAGTAGAGGATTAATGTCCAATCTTGTCGATACTCATTTTAAATAATTTCAGTTAAATACAAATATTTTTCCCTTTCATAAATTTATTCAATAAGTTTCTTCAACTATTGGAACTATCTCATTGTTATGATTACTATGTCCAGCTGTTTGTCAGCGACTAATTCGCGTTGTCTAAAATGCGAAGTAGTATCTAACTCTGACTAACTTCCGGTTTCAAAAATTTATTATTTTATTTATTACTCAAAGTAACGAGTTTCTGCAATGGTGCTGTTATGGGCTTTAACGTTTCTTCCAGTTGTAAAGCGGATCAGCTTTACCTAAATTAGTACTATGAACTTTTTTTTCCAACGCATTTCTAGTCTAATATAATTCTATAGTAAATTCTCATCCATTTTTCTGATCGGCTGTACAGTTTTAGTATAGTAACTAATCTGTTATTCGGTTTTATAGCAGTTAAACAGCCCGTTATGAACGGTTTTATAGATATACTGATATACAGGCTAAGACTGCCCTGTTAGCAGTTATAAAGATGACTGAATTTTAAATACATATAATAGAGTATAGTCTATATATGTATCATTTTCATTTTTTATGCAATACAGAGAGGGACAGATTGTATATATTATAAAAAAAGAGAGGTGTATATATATTAATATATTTCATATTTATTCTGTGAAAAATAGTGTTTTTTTTTTTGTAAAAAATAATAAACAATATTTAATTTTTCTGAAATAGAGAGACTTGTAAATTTATGTATATAAAAAGAGAAGGAGATTTTGAATATATAAGTAAATGTTTTTTATTTTCATTTATCTATTTGCAAAAATTATAACAAAAAACGGTATTATTTATCCTGTATATTAATATTCAACAGTTTCTGCTGTTGGCACTGCGATACGTAATCCCACGTTTTAAAACTGCGCGCCTGCAGCTCTTTGTTTGGCGTTACTAAGTCGTTGAAGTGACTCGTCTTTCATCGAATTATATATCTTTGGAAGAAAGAATACGTGGTGTTGGAGCTCTAAAGCAATTGTCTCCTCATGTTTTTTTTTCCTCCATAAATTTTTCAAACATCTCTAGGGATTCTTAATATCGAGCTGGTTGAGTAATATAATTCCATCTTGTGTGTAAACTTGGTAAATACTGCTTCACGATGACTCCAAAATATAAGAGTTTTCAGTCCATTTTTAGGTATGATATATACCTGTAGCAATGGAGCTATAGCTTGCAGTTGAGTAATATGAAATTTTGCTCATCCTCCATGACAAGTGCAGTATCTATCATATGGAGTAATTCTTTGTACCCAAAACATTTTGTGAGCTTCTCTTAGTATATCTGTCTGCACACCGCAGCATTTATTATTGTGTTTGAGCTCGCTTATAGTTGTATCTAATTTTTATTCCTAAATAACGAATAACTTTTTCTACCATTTTTAATATAAGCTCCCCAGTGTGTTCCACATTCAGCTGATAAGTCTAAATTTATAATACCACACTCATTTTTCCACATATTTTTGGGAAGAGAATCTCTAATAAGTACACCTCTGAAATATGAAATATATTACGACTTAGAAGTTTTTTGCAGAATGATCAGTTGTTATTGCGTAGCCCTTTCGATATGGCTTAAGATAAAATCCCTTGCCTAAGGCGATAGCTTCCATTAATAGCTTCCATTTTGCAATAAATGATGCAAGACCACCAAGTGCTCCTAGGGCTATTAAGATAAGTATAAGCGGTGAGAAATTACCAACTTTGGGAACGCTAATCACTCGAGCAATTGCTATTTCATTCTTTTTTTTAACCAATTTATTTGTGTACACACATCATTATTAACATCAAGGGGTCGTTCCCTTTCCGTTCCCCACCTGCATATATCTTTTCATTTTGTGCAAATTGTTACTCTTTTCTTATTGCTTCTCTTTTTTCATTTCTTCTAGTGATCCCCATACCGATATTTTTTTTTGGTTTACATTACTTTCGTAACGAAATATGCAGCAACCTTTTCTCCAATACTGCTTTTAGACGCTTTGACTCTCTTCCAACCCTTATTAGCTAAATTTACATAAGCTATGTGCCGTTTAGCTAATTCTTCGTTTTATGAATATGCTATATCGTGCTCCCTGCAAGCTGCGTCTAATGCCTTTATCACCACGCTGTAGGCGTGGGGCCACAAAATTGATAGCTAGGTAAATGCAATTCAATCGGAAGGATAATAATTATTTTATTAACTAACTGCGATGTAGTGTATGGCTTAAAATAAACCGGTTAAAATTTAAATAATTAAACAGAATCCAATTAAAGATAAAAAATTTCATCATCTCGAAATATTAATAGGAGCGGGTAAATCAACTAATGCGTTATTTTCAATTTTAAATAAAGGATGGGAGGTTCATTAATTTATAATTCTTAAAGGTCCTTTAAATAATTTAGTAATTTTAACAATAACAATTAGAGTAATTAATAAAAAATTTATTAAAATAATTGTAACTAATTTTGTTGCGAAATTATAAAGTTTATTTAAAGATAAAGAGGTATCTATAAAGTGTTATTATTTGAAGAAATTATTTCTATTTCATTATTTCACAAAAAAATCTTGTTGAATTTTTATCTTTTATCAATTTTTATCTATTTTATTTTATTGATGGTTTTGGCGACTATCCACATTAAAAATATTTGTTGGCTGGCTCGAGGTCCGTGTTTGTAAAGACAAACAATGAAAACAATTTTATTTAAAATTTTGCTTCCAATATATTTCGGTTGCACATCGGCATTAAAGCTAAAATTAAAAATATCAAAAATAATATAACTTAAGTTAAAGTCAATTTATTTGATAAATTAAATATTTCATTTGAAGCTAATGGTGTAACATAAATAAAAAGAAATAATATACCTCCAAAAAAATTAAAAATAAAATATAGGAGAAACAAAATGTTTTTGTTATTAATCCTGTAATTAAAGAAATTAAAATTGTTTGGATTAGTAATGTAAAATGTAAGAATAATTTCAAGAGGTAGCTTATATAAAATATTAATTTTGGGGAAAGAAAAAGAAATCCTTTTCTCTTGAAGTTTTAAGGGAAATTCTCTTATTTTTGATTTACAAGACCAATGTTTTTATTAAACTATCATTTATTTTTATTTATTTATTTTATTTTATTAATGGTCTACAAAACGAGTGTCTTCCTAATTATTCAATTCATTCTACATACTTTATGAAAATTAAATGCTAAAAGCCTAGTTAAGGTACACAATTTTCTAGCATCACCAACCGATGGAGGTGTTGAAACTAATGATTATAATTTTGTATTGAAGTTTACCAATAGTTTTATCTATTTTTGGATTATTTTGTTTTGTTTCTAGCCGCATACAGTTATTATCAATACTTTTAAGTTTAGAATTTATTGTTTTAATATTATTTATTATATTATTTATTTATTTATTTGAATATAGTAAATTATGAAAGATTATGATTTTAGCATAATATTTTTAATTTTTAGAGTTAGTGAAAGTGCTTTAGGTTTATCAATTTTAGTATCAATATTTCGAACACATGGAAATGATTATTTTGAATATTTTAGAATTATATAATGTTAAAATTACCTTTTTTTATTATTTTTATTATTTCTTTGTTTTATTAATAATATATTTTGAATGGTGCAAGTTTTATTATTTTTTATTAGTTTTTTATTTTTATTTAAAAATAATTTTATAAACTATTGAATAAGTATTTCATATTTTTTAGGGTGTGACATATCTTATGGGTTATTTTTATTAAGATTATGAAATTGTTCAGACCAGAGAAAGAGTTTATAAATATAATAATAATAATAAAAAATTTTATTTTTTTATTTTATTATTTTATTCAGTATCGATTGAGAAGGAGATAAAGGCACTTGAAGCCAATAAGACATGGGAGCTTGTGGATTTGCCAGCGAAAAAAAAGATATGGGCTGAAAATGGGGTTTTGGCATAAAAGCTGACAAGGAAGGCTAAGTAGAGCGCTTTAAGTCAAGATTAGTGGCCAAAGGGTGTGTGCACCGATATGGCGTTGATTTCTTTGAGACGTGACGAGGTGGACGTGACTACCGCCTATCTGAAAAGTGAACTTTCAGAGAAAGTTTATATGAAATAGCCGGACGGATTAGTAAGCGATGAATTTCCTGATAAAGTCTTGAAGCTAAAAGAAATCTCTCAATGGGCTAAAGCAAAGCGGTAGAGAGTGGAACAGTAGACTGGACGCAGTCTTGAGTATATATACGCAATGGGCAAGGAAAAATTAATATAATTGCATGATGTTGATGATCTTTTACTTGCCATCTCAAATAAAGATGAATTGTTAAAAATCAAAGCTTCCATTGCTAGTGAATTTGACGTTGTTTATGGCGGCCAGCTCAATCATTTCTTGGTCATAGAAACTGAGCGCGAAGGGGAGACTGGCAGCATAACTTTCGATCATAAGCAGTATGTGGAGCAAATGCTACATACCTGGGGCATGTCAATGTGTAGGCCTGTAGCTACACCACTGGATGCAGGTCACCAAGTCAAGTGTGATGACGTTAACTGCGAGATGGTTAATGAAAAGAGATGCCAATCATTGACAGGCTCTTTGATGTATTTGGCCATAACAACCAGGCTAGACATACTACATTCGGTAGCGAAACTGGCACAACGAAATGCCAGCCCTCACAAGGCGCATGAAGTGGCAGCGACGAGTGTGCTACTGTATCTAAAAGGCACGGCTATTATGAAACTTCACTATCAGGACACTATCAAACAGATGACTCAGACGGAGCGAACGATGCTGCAGATCCTAAATCGTATAGTGGATATGTCTTTATTGGTGCAGGCAGCTCGATTTCGTGGGAATCGAAGAAACAAAGTCTGGTGGCGTTAAGCAGTACTGAAGCCGAATATATATAAATATGCCTTATCTACCGCAACAAGGAAGCAACAAATCTTAAAAAATTGTTGCATGAAATGGGATTTTTAGAAACCAAGCCAATTTTATTGTATTGTTAAATAATAAAACAGTTTTCGTTTAATTGATAGTTTATTAGCAACCGTCCTAAGACGTTGATGATATTTTTTCGACTGATTTGTCGTTCAATTATATGTTTGTTCTTAAGTCTAGGATTAGAGTTTTTGTATATAAGTCTCCCGCAGAGCTGGAGCATGTATATATGCATACACCTAAAGCATATACATTGAGCATATATATATAGCGCAAGACAAAGGAATGGTATTCGGCAGAATATGCAGACGTTGCATATTCTGCTCTATGGGCACGCCACTTATGAGTTGACGTTCATATTTCGAATGCACTTTGTATTGCGTTATGTTTAGCAACAAAGTGTCGCTAAATGGGTTATTGTTTATTTGATCTGATATACACTTACATTGGTTGGGTATGTATTATATATATATTGCTCATGCTATACCTCCTTTTTTTAAAAATAACGTAATATTCTATATGTAGCTATTGAAAAATTATAGTTATTTGAGGGAAAATTTTTAAAATTTAATTCTTAATAAATAATTAATAAATATAATGAATTTAAAAAAAAATTTTTTTTGTTATGATTTTTATTTTTTTAAATAAAATTGAATTTACATTAATTAAATAGTTTTTTTTTTTGAATATAATAATATATAATGAATATAAAATATGAATAAATGAATATTAAAAGAAAAATAAATTTTTTTTGTTTTTGTTTTTAATATGCTGGCCAACAATAATTTTTTTTTTTTACTCATAAAACAATTTTAACCTTTCCTTATGTACTGTTTGTTTTTTGTTCTTATTATTCTTTATAACTTTGTTATAGTTAGGTTCTATTTCTATGACCTTAAATGATCCTAAATATACTGGATCTAACTTGTGCCCTGTTTCATTTCTTTACAGTACGTTATCTCCTATGTTT
Organism: Drosophila montana; assembly: GCF_035044405.1. Taxonomy (NCBI): domain Eukaryota; kingdom Metazoa; phylum Arthropoda; class Insecta; order Diptera; family Drosophilidae; genus Drosophila; species Drosophila montana. Next base: position 3,353 of record NW_026998900.1, on the reverse strand, counting down.
AATTCCATATTCTTTACTTTACTTTTGATTCTTTAGCATAATCCTCTTAATTATATAAAGGTTCACTGTGCTCATTAACACTATTAAATGCCTTATTAATGTTTGGGTTTTTGGTAAAAATTAGTTCATATGGGCAGTAGTTGTGCGTTGTGGAAGGTGTTGTATTAAAACAATAAACAAAATATTGTAGCCAGGTACCCCAATCAGTTTTATCAACTGATATGTAGGAACGAATGAATTCGATGAATTTTCTATGGCTTCGCTCTACTGATCCCAAAGTCTCTGTTGAAGTTATGTTTTTGATACCAAGGTATTTACATAAATCTTCTATAACTGAGTTTTTGTATTCTATTCCCATGTACGTAATGAACGTCTTTATTGGACCATATTTCAGAATAAAATCTTCGAAAATAGCTTTTGCTATAGTTTTTGCACTTTTCTTTGGTATTGGTATGGCAACAAAGGTATTTTGTTAAATGACTGCGTATTCATTACCTTGCTCTGATTTTGGTAGTGGACCGATCGTGTCTATTACTACTCTATCAACGGCCATAATTGGTGTCTCTGTTCGAGTGTGCGTTGACACTTTTGATTTTTTTCATTTTGTGCACTTTTTCACATAACTCGTGATATCACACGTCATTTTTTATACCCTTGCAGAGGGTATTATAATTTTGTCGTGAAATGTGTAACGCATAGAAGGAGACATCTCCGACCCCATAAAGTATATATACTCTTGATCAGTATCAACAGCCGAGTTGATATAGCCATGTCCGTCTGTCCGTCTGTCTGTTTCTATGCGAACTAGTCTCTCAGTTTTAAAGCTATCTTTATAAAACTTTGCAGAAGCCCCTCTTTCTGTTGCACGCAGTTCATATGTCAAAACCAGCTGGATCGGACCACTATATCATATAGCTGCCATAGGAACGATCGGTCGAAAAGTAGGTTCTTGTATGAAAAACATTTTTGTTTATAAAGTTATCTTTACTAAACTTGGTATTTATTAGTTTTACTACGTTCCCCATATATATGCAAAATCCTATTAAGATCGGACAACTATATCATATAGCTGCCATAGGAACGATCGGTCGAAAATTAAGTTTTTGTATGGAAAATTTTTATGTTTTTCAAGATATCTTGAGCAAACTCGGTACTTATTAGTTTTACTAAGCTCCCCATATATATGCAAAATCCTATTATGATCGGACAACTATATCATATAGCTGCCATAGGAAAGATCGGTCGAAAACTAAGTTTTTGTATTGAAAATTTTTATATGTTTTAAGATATCTTGACCAAACTCGGTATTTATTAGTTTTACTACGCTCCCCATATATATGCAAAATCCTATTAAGATCGGACAACTATATCATATAGCTGCCATAGGAACGATCGGTCGAAAATTATGCTGTTGTATGGAATTTTTTTTGTTTTTCAAGATATCTTGACCAAACTCGGCATTTATTAGTTTTACTATGCTCCCTCCACTTATGCAAAATCTTATTCACATCGGGCTACTATATCATATAGCTGCCATAGGAACGATCGGTCGAAAATTAAGTTGTTGTACGGAAACCTCTTTTGTTTTTCATGATATCTTAACCATACTACATTAACTATTTTCTGTGTGCTTCTTAGATACGGGCAAAGCACTATAAGCATTTTGAAAAGGTTGGGTCTGCAAGGGTATTAAATCTTCGGTGTGCCGAAGATAGCACTTCTTTCTCGTTTCCAATAGTAATGGCGTTTTATTATACCCTTGCAGAGGGTATTATAATTTTGTCGTGAAATGTGTAACGCATAGAAGGAGACATCTCCGACCCCATAAAGTATATATATTCTTGATCAGTATCAACAGCCGAGTTGATATAGCCATGTCCGTCTGTCCGTGTGTCCGTCTGTCTGTTTCTATGCGAACTAGTCTTTCAGTTTTAAAGCTATCTTTATAAAACTTTGCAGAATTTCCTCTTTCTGTTGCATGCAGTTCATATGTCAAAACCAGCTGGATCGGACCACTATATCATATAGCTGCCATAAGAACGATCGGTCGAAAAGTAGGTTCTTGTATGAAAAACATTTTTGTTTATTAAGTTATCTTGACTAAACTCGGTATTTACCAGTTTTACTACGCTCCCCATATATATGCAAAATCCTATTAAGATCGGACAACTATATTATATAGCTGCCATAGGAACGATCGGTCGAAAATTAAGTTTTTGTATGGAAAATTTTTATGTTTTCAAGATATCTTGACCAAAATCGGTACTTATCAGTTTTACTAAGCTCCCCATATATATGCAAAATTCTATTAAGATCGGGCAACTATATCATATAGCTGCCATAGGAACTATCGGTCGAAAATTAAGTTTTTGTATGGAAAATTTTTATGTGTTTCAAGATATCTTGACCAAACTCGGTATTTATTAGTTTTACTACGCTCCCCATATATATGCAAAATTCTATTAAGATCGGGCAACTATATCATATAGCAGCTATAGGAACTATCGGTCGAAAATTAAGTTTTTGTATGGAAAATTTTTATGTGTTTCAAGATATCTTGACCAAACTCGGTATTTATTAGTTTTACTACGCTCCCCTTATATATGCAAATTTCTATTAAGATCGGACAACTATATCATATATCTGCCATAGGAACGATCGGTCGAAAATTATGCTGTTGTATGGAAACCTGTTTTGTTTTTCAAGATATCTTGACCAAACTCGGCATTAACTATTTTCCCTGTGCTTCTTAGATACGGGCAAAGCACTATGAGCATTTTGAAAAGGTTGGGTCTGCAAGGGTATTATATCTTCGGCGTGCCGAAGATAGCATTTCTTTCTCGTTTTTGCAATAGTTTTTGTTGTTCCCGTATGCCCTCCTTGAATTGGATTATCATGGAATGTAGATAGTATTTCTTCGATTTCTTTATTACTTTTTATTGTGGTCACCGGCTGGAGTAGCGCTACTCTTAGGTTTTTCAATTTCTTATTGCCCATTTCTTTTAAGGAGTCTATTGAAACGTATTCAAAGATTTCTTCGCACGGTGCCATTATGAGTTGTTTGGTACTATATATACAGGCTTCCTTTTCAAGCCTTTGGAAAAATTGATCTAAATCAAAAACTCCATTGGTATAGAGATCGACAACATCATTGCAATAATCTTATTCCCAGGTTTTAAAAAACATTTGACCAAGTTCACTACATTTTTAACATCTTCATTTCGAATGACGTTATATATTTTGGACATCGAAGAGTCCGGTGGCTTTTGCAATTTGGATTCTGTTCCTGCGTAGGATTTATTCTGTCTACTTTTACTTCTTGTAGTGACTTTTAGTACGTTAGCTGATATGTT